>NC_089210.1:15967451-16132451 GCF_963930695.1 Labrus bergylta
TCGAAAACTGATGTACCTAGCATAGCAACCGGACAGCCTGGTGTTTGTAGACAGACCAGCGCACAAGTACGTAGTACTCCCAATGGCACGGGCCGCTACCGCTTAGATTTGACACAGAAGTATAAAACAAGCTTTAGGCCGGTAATGTCAGACTGATATAGCCACACCAGCTCCAACAGCTGACTGAAGCCAGACAGAGGAGACCAATGTTAGCTAGGAGGCTAACACGTAACTCACATTGATAAAATAAGTCCGGTCCTGAAGGGGTCCAGTTATTGCTTTGGATGGGCCTGTCCATAAATAACTGTCCAGACACATCTTAAAATCCAAATTCTTGCAGGAGGCTAATAGGTAGCTTTGTTATGTCTCGACTCTTAAAACGTATAAGCATTTAAACTTAAATTTGCATATTTAATAAATCCATGAATGAGTTAAATTTGAGGCCGACAGTCGACTGTTTCTCAGCATCAACAACAAAACGTTTTAATAGAGTCCATTCAGTTCATTTGTGTTATTTCTCTCTCTCTCTCTCTCTCTCTCTCTCTCTCTCTCTCTCTCTTGTGTCTTTCTCTGCCCCCTCCTCCCGCTCAACCATGTCGCCGACTTCCCACAATGCGAGGGTAGCGAGGGAACACGACACCCACGGTGCATGACTTTCATGGCTCCACGCGTCATTTTAGTGTCACATTTATCCATCTGTGTGTGCGTGTGTGTGTGTGTGTGTGTGTGTGTGTGTGTGTGTGTGTGTGTGTCAGGTGGTACCTAGCCAGACCAGACCTCAATGTGTCCCATGTCCCCTGACACACACACACACACACACGCACGCACGCGCACACACACACACACACACACAGCAGGCCAACAGAGCTCTGCCAGCTGCCCTCTTCTTCTTCGGGGAATTGAATCCTCTCCAACCACCAGCTGAGCTCAGAGAGAGAGAGAGAGAGAGAGAGAGAGAGAGAGAGAGAGAGAGAGAGAGAGAGAGAGAAGAGAGAGAGAGAGAGAGAGAGAGAGAGAGGGAGGGAGAGAGAGAGAGGGAGAGAGAGCATCAGAGCAGGAAGAGCCTAACTATCCGCCAGTTTTCTGTGTGTGTGTTTTTGAGCATCTTTATGTGTTCGAGCGTACTGTGAAATCCCATGTGTGTGTGTATGTGTGTGCGGTTGGAGCAGGGCGTTCCAGGGGGTTAGTTTGATTAATGCCCACCTCGCCATCACTCCACCTTCTCACTGAACAGAAAAAAACTAAACACAAAGAGAGAGAGAGAGAGGGAGAGAGAGGTTAACAGCTGCCGATGCTCTCTCTCTCTCTCCCTCTCTCTCTCTCTCTCTCTCTCTCTTCTTTTCATGAGGGCCCCACATCCTGTCAGAGCTGATTGATCGCCAAGACAATGATTGGACAGAAATACAGAGAGAGAGACGGGGTAAAGAGAAAGAAAGGGGTGGATAGAGAGAGAGAGAGCGAGAGAGGGGTGGAGACAGAGTGAGGGAGAGAGAGAGAGAGAAAGATTCAGCAGACCAATCGAGTTGCAGAAAAGGGGTCAATTAACCAATGGCGAGGCAGAGAGAATGGTCGAGCGAGACGATGGGAGGACTTTGATTGCCCCCTGATGGAAATAGAGAGAGAGAGAGAGAGAGAGAGAGAGAGAGAGAGAGAGCGAGAGCATCTTTTGTTTTGAGCTTGTCAGTTTTTCCAGTCACACGTCAGTCTTACATCAGTAAATCTCTGTGTGTGTGTGTGTGTGTGTGTGTGTGTGTGTGTGTGTGTGTGTGTGTGTGTGTGTGTGTGTGTGTGTGTGTGTGTGTGTGTGTGTGTGTGTGTGTGTGTGTGTGTGTGTGTGTGTGCGTGTGTGTGTGCATGTATGAGCGCACACGCACAAAAACACTTTTGCTTTGCCATGGTGACGAAGCTGTTGGCTAACTCAAACTTTACACATATTTGATCACTGTAGCCACACACACATAAACACGCACACGCACGCGCACGCACGCACGCACGCACACACACACACACACACACACACAAATAATTTCTCTTCAATTCAAATTTTATCAATTAGAAATTTAAAAGCAGCAATTTAAAGAGAAACATATTATTAGAGACTTCCCACAATGCTGAGTGTGTTTAAGTATCTATACATCTAGCTCTATAGAAATATGATCATTAGCCTTAACATGGATTTTTAAACAGCTCCATAGTGAGGCGTGTATCTGATTTGATTGACAGGTGGGCGCGGTGTAACGGTTTGTCAGGAGGCTTAAACCCGCCTACGCTCTCAGCCTGTCGTTAGGTTGACTGAAAGTTACTTTAACAGAGGATTTCCAACATGGCGGATGCTGCCGTTGAGCCTCTGGAGCCCCCTGCAGGAACAGATGGTGGACGTCACTCAGGCGTCGTCCATTTATGTTTACAGTCTGTGGTGTTCACACAAATACACACACACAAATACATACAAAGTTCCCACTTTGATGTTGTAATTAAGTTAGAGAGCAGAACACATGTAGACGGGCCTCAGTGAAGTCCTGCAGCTGTTTACATCAAACCATCATCAAAAACCTGCTGACAGAATCTTCTAACCAAAATGCCAAAATGTTTATGAACTTGAAAAAAAGAAAAGACAGAAGATGAGAGACATTTTAACGCAGGGCTCTATTGGGATCGACACACTTTCAAAAAAAGCCTCAAGTGGACACTGGAGGAACTGCAGGTTTGAGCACATGTTGGCTGCATCCTCAGCACAAAAGGGTTCTACTTTGTGTTTTGTTGGACGATAAATCCATGCATGTTGAGTAAATCTAGATATGTGTTCATAAAAATGTTGCTTTTGGTTTTTTTGTTTTGCTGAGATTCAAATGTGAATTTGAATTTGGGATTCAAATGTTGCTCTCTGGTTTCACAGTGGTCTACCTGGTCTCCCCCCCCACTCCCCCGTGCCCACCCTGATGACATACTGTGTGTGTCAGGACTCCTGTGTGTGGCAGTGCCTCGTTTAGCCGGGAAACACCCAGCCGTAAACATGTGGGACTGTTTGAAGGTTTGAAAACAGCATCCATCCTCTCAGTGAAGCGTGTTGAATGTTTCTAAACGGGCAGAGCTGTTATTTCTCTCTTTAGGGGTTCGGACTCCGAGCTCAAACGCTTTCTTTCTCACATTCTTTATTGCGTGGCTGTGTTTTCTTTTCCTGCACACACCGCAGGGCGTCAGGATGGAAAATCATTCTTTTACGTTCTCACAACGTCTCGCACATCCGCAGAGACGGGGTCGCCGAGGTCGGCATGAGACACACGGTCAGTCGCCAAGACGACAGGAAAACAGTCCGAGGAGATTAAAAGTGTTAAAGAGCGGGGAGGAAATGTTCTGTTTTTACTATAAATATCTTCACAGGTAGAGTGAATACAAACAGAGTATAGGACACACACACACACACACACACACACACACACACACACACAAACCCTTAAAGCAAGTAATAAAACGTACAAGCCAATAATCAATTATTCCCAAATTAATGAATATCCTGTCCGGTTAGAACACACCCACTCCTGCAGCACAGCACAAGCTCACACTCACACAGAGCCTACATTGTGTCCCATGCTGTCTGTTTGACTTATTTCGCCTGCTTTAATGAGAAATATCACATTACACACACACACACACACACACACACACACACACACACACACACACACACACACACACACACACACACACACACACACACACACACACACACACACACACACACACACACACACACACACACACACACACACACACACACACACACACACACACTCTGAGGTCTGGATGGAAAACAGGCTGAAGAACGTCTCAAACTGAACTCAGAGCTGCACCAGCCTCACTCTCCTGTAGGAGCAGGGTCGAGGAGAAGTCGCTTTAGTTAGTACACACAAACTGTCAGATGGGTCACCTGAAAGATTCCTGAGGTTAGTCAGGTAGAGTCGATGCATGAACACAGCAGGTCATCATAGTTTTAGACATTCCCTGTGAGCTCTGATTTAAACCCTATCCTCTCACCTCAGGCTGTTTACACTAACAACAAGTTCATCCAAAAACATCAATCTTTTGTTGCGTTCAGGTCGTACCTCTAACCAAGGTCGCGTTTTGGATTCCTGAAAACGTAAGGTTTTGAAACCAGGTCCCAGAGTGCCAAGTCTTGAAAACAGCATTGTTTCAGTTAGCATGTGGATTAGTCAAAATGCTTTTCCTTCTTCAAACCGCGGCCTTACACTCAAGCTTCTTACTCCTACAACCATCGTGAGGATGGATGGCTACAACAATGGCGGACTCCTGATTTGAGTTTTTGCTGCTCACTCACAGTCGACCTTACTTGAACTTGACTCTCTTTGTAGTTTAAAGTCACTTGTACAAAGTATTTGTGTGTTATCTGTTTTTGTTTGTTAACACCTCACCGCTCAGTAGAAGGACAAGTGTGTTATGTGTTCTACTGTTGTGAGGAAAGGTGGTCGTAAACAGGGCAGTGTGTTATCGTGTTATTTTTGAGAAAAAACGCCTTCAAAAGGATCCTGATATTACCACATTATGGTACTTCCTGTCACACAGAAATCCTGTGACCATCGGGACTCCCAAAAAAACATCAATGTGTGTTTGTGTTTTTGCTTAGCAGTGATTTACAAAAAATCATGGTGGGTCTCTGTTCTGGGCTCAACAACAACCCCCCCATCACACAAACACACACACACACACACACACACACACACACACACACACACACACACACACACACACACACACACACACACACACACACACACACACACACACACACACACACACCCCTGGAGCTGGTGCTGCTGGAGGCCCCCTCTGGTTCTGTTAAGTGAGTCCTGAGTGAGACTGATGGGGGTCAAGACCCGCCACAAACACACTGATACACACAGATACACACTTTACATGTGTACACACTACTCACAATACTGTATGACGCAAATCAACACACACACACACACACACACACACACACACACACACACAGAGTGTTTACCCTGAGGCAGCTCGGTGTCAGACCCCCTCAGAGAGCTGCAGCTGTGTGTGTATCGCCACATGAGCATGTCAGTGTTTGTGCACGTGTGTATCTATATTGTGTTAGTGTATATATGCAAATGTGTTTGAAATCTGTGTGTGTGTGTGTGTGTGTGTGTGTGTGTGTGTGTGTGTGTGTGTAGGACAAACTTCCTCTCATCTCCCTGTATCGCTCTCCAAACGACTTTTTCTCTCATGTTTTCATCGCCATTTTTATCCTGGTGATTTTATGTTTATCTTCTTCACCCTGAATGCTCTGGATTTGTTTGGACCAGAGAAGGTAGGCTGTTTTAAGGCGACCCCCCCAAACAGCCGTTTTGGACGCCCCTCGGTTTGCCAGATATGAGAGCAGTTATCAGGTCAACAGGTGTTGCAGCGATGGAAGCGGGCAAGAGAAGTGGTTCAGATAGAAGTGATTGTACCCGACCTAAAAAGCCTCTGCATGTTTCTAATAAGCTCCACGAGCAGAAACGTGCTCAAGACAGGGAGACAGCTCTCTATTTAGACTACAATAGTTTTTAGTAACCTTTTTCTCTTTTGTCTGTTATTTCATATTTTCTTTCAGACTGAATTTGGCCCCTCAGGTATTAAAGGGAACTCTTACAGCTTAATTAAAATTAAGACAGTTTTATTCTGAACTCATTTAAAAAACGTTTTCTTCTAGTGTCGATGTACTCTGAGTCAAAGAATATGTTTAAACACTTTTGATTCTTGTGTTTTATCGTATCTTTTCTGTTTTGAGGCTTTTAGCTGCATCACTGATCTGCAGCTCGTCTGGAACATTTTCTCTGTTTTACCTTCCTCCATATAATTTTGTTACAGAAACATTAATGCCGTTTATTTTCAGGAGGAGTCGGTGTTCCTTCGATTTCTCCTCCTCCCTCACTCTGACTCATCGTTACTAATACATTTATGTCATTAGTTCTCCACCTGCATGTCGATGTCTCCTCTCTGCATGGAGGACTTTGGAGGAGGGATCATTGATTCGGAGCGGATGTCGATCCAGCTCTCACTGATCAATAGTTCACTTATGGGCAGCTTCAGGTCGGATCAGGAGCGAGACAGATGTTCTCAACATCAGCTGTTCTTCTCTTTAATAATTTACACAAAATTTAGGCCTATATGGTAGATTTCTTCAGAGAGAAACGGAGGTGTGTGGGGGGGGGTAATGCTAACGATGCTAACATTTGTAAAACAAGATTGACTGGTGCTACACTGGTTAGCGCTGTAGCCTTACAACTAGAACCAGAAGGTTCCTGGTTCCCTGAAGTTTGCATGTTCTTTCTGTACATGTGTGGGTGTACCTGCCACTCGCTGATTGACAGCTGTTAAGATTTTCACCCCTCAAATTCTTCTCAAGTTGAAGAAATCCAGCTCGAGCTAAAAGGCCAATCAGGAGTGAAGTTTTGGAGCAACCATTGAGATGTAATCGAAGGATGTCTGCAGAATCCTGAGGTGTGAAGCTTTCACAACACACATCAAAAAGATATCTAAAAACATCAAACATTAAACCCCTCAAAGACTTCCTATATGATGTGTGTTCCCAGGTGATTAAAGCATATTTATTTTATTATTTCTTCTAGTATTTGTGTCGTTTAGTCACATCCCGTATGGATAGATGATGTAGACAGTGCGCAGGAGATTTTCTGAATGCTTTGGTAGTTAAAAACAAGTTATGACCAAATATTGGGTCGCTAGGATTTCTATTTTTGTTGCCGTGGTATCTATATCGTTGGATTTTCACTAGTCATGCTGAGGATTAAAATTCTGACGGCAGCAGGCTGAAGATATTTACCAGATGTTCCTGTTCCTGTTTTTAAATGTTCACTCTCTTCATAGCACTCGTTGTTTGAGTCAATGTGAGCGTCTCTCTTCAGGTTCGGGTACGGGGAACTATTCTCTGTAAACGTCCATTTATCCTCTTTCTGTGTCTCCCTCCAGGAAGCAGAGAGTGTGTAAGGAAGCTAATGGCTGGAGGCTTTTATTCCTCCCAGCCTCTAATGTGGTGCACGCACACACACACACACACACACACACACACACACACACACACACACACACACACACACACACACACACACACACACACACACACACACACACACACACACACACACACACACACACACACACACACACACACACACACACACACACACACACACACACACAGATGGACACCTACACAACCAAATCCCGCTGTGACATCATGATGGAGTGTCAGGTGCTGCTGGCTAATTTCTGCCTTGACGTGTGTGTGCAGCAGAGGTAGAGTGGATGGGTATGAATACTAAACAGCCAGCTAATGATATCTTTTCTTTAGTGTGTGTGTGTGTGTGTGTGTGTGTGTGTGTGTGGCAGTCAGCTAATGATATCTATTTTCTTAGTGAACAAGCCCACTGTGTATCTCTGCAGAGCCAACCGCTGTTTCCCACCTCCCCTGCTGACTGCACACACACACACACACACACACACACACACACACACACACACACACACACACACACACACACACACACACACACACACACACACACACACACACACACACACACACACACACATCACCATAAACATTCATCCTGCTCCCACAATGCATTTAGGCTTCCTGACAGAGAAAATGGCCGTGGCGATGGCTGAGTGATGGCGAGGAGGTGCAGAGGTATACTTCTCCTGAGCAGAATAAATGTGTGTTTTTCTTTCTGTTGTTGTTGTTTTTCACAAGATATGCAGGAAGCAGAACAACTGAAACATCTTGTCGTCGACATTTTTGCAACATCCTCGTCTAAATATTCAGGAGACGTGAGGAAACTTTGTTTGGAAAAAAAAACACAGATTCTCTCTGATGAAGGGAAACATGTAGGGACTCACATCTGTAACAAAGTCAGAGCGATTCATGAATCTGAAAAGTGGAAGAAATTAGCGTTTGAACATCGTAAAACTGATCATCAAGGACGTCAGGATGGAGCTGATCATCATGCGACTTTATCATTTTCTTAACATTTAAATTTTTAATACAGTTTGAGTTTGACATTTTCACATTTTTATTCATGCTCCTATTTATTGTGTTTTTATTGTGTTTCATTCTATATGTTATTTTATTTTGTTGTTTTTACATTGTGTTTTTGTACAGCACTTTGGTCAATCAAGGTTGTTTTAAATTTGCTATAGAAATAAAGATTGATTGAACATGCATTTGAGTTGTTTAGGAGGAATCAACGAACATATTTTCATGTTGAGGGAGAGGCACAAGTAGAAGGACTTTGTGTATTTCTGGTGGCACTTTATGGTCATCTGTCGATCAGAATCAGATTTATTGCCAACTACGTCAAAGAATACAAAGAATCTGACTTTGTGTTTTGATGCTAAACGATGAACCGAGAAGTAGAATGAAGGAGCTGTACAGGATTAAGGTTCACTGCAAACAAGTGAAAAACAGATTAATGAAGGTGTGAAAGTCTGCAAGGTTTATGTATTAAGACCAAAAGAGAAACAAGTTCTTCTACAATTAAAAACATCAAAACAAATCTCGAGTGGATCAAAATAACCTGGGAACAAGAATCCTGCAAATTAAAGTCCTTTAAGAATCTCCTGGCCGAGACAGACTGAGCACATTTAACTATTTCAGATCAACCTTTCCCGAGTCACAGAGAAGTCTCATTGTATCTACAACCTGAAGCATCGTCCTCCAACACCTTTAATCTACTTTAAGAAGATTTAAAGAGACCAGCTCTCTCAGACACAGATCATCCTGCAAGAGCAGCGACCCTGAAACGCCTTTTCCCCGTTTAAAGACGCACTTTGGGGACGGACAACGAGAATAAGTTTAGTGACTGAGTGTCAGAGTGAAGACTGGCGCTTCCAGGTGTTCATGGAGGAGGAGGAGATCAACCAGCTGTTTGTGATTTCAGGATAATGTTACGAACTACGACATGTTTGGAGTTTGGTTGCAAAGATCGTCGATTAAATTTAAAGTATTTAAATTTAAAGTACATTTCTTATTTTAAAGTCGTTGAAAAATGCAAAAGGAAACTTGGCCTTACTGAAAAGTGACTTTCTGTACAATAATTTATCCTACTGAAGCTCTCTCTCTCTTTGCAGGACGGACACACACACACACACACACACACACACACACACACACACGATACTACCCCGGGTGTCGTGGCCTCTGACATCCTCTCGTGATGTCATTCCTTTGGCCTGAGGCAAATTGACCCCCGAGAGACATGAAAACAGGAGCCCTCTGTTAGTGTGAGATGTTGTCCTGTAGGAGCTCTGCATGTGTGTGTGTGTTTACTATATTATGTGTGTATTCTTGCTCTGTGTGTGGCCCGTCTACACACACACAGGACCTGCTGCTGTCTCATAATCTGATTGTAATATTCTAATGAAATTATCAGGAGTCTATTTCAAATTATGACTGATGGAGAACAAAGACACTCTCTCTCTTTCTCCCTCACACACACACACACACACACACACACACACACACAGACTCACTTCTCAGGATGCCGTTCATCACCGGGGCAACAGCAGCAGGCTGGGAGGATGACCTCTCACCCCTTGGGAGGTCAGGTCCCAGGGGTCGGCATGGCAACGATCCCTGGTGTTTAAAAAAAAAAGGACATGTGGGCATCTGGCTTAAAACAAGGACGGTCTGTGTGTGCTGGTTTTATCTTCAGGATGTTTAAATATCCTTTATAAATAAATAATAAAAGTTATAATTTAAACTGAACATTATAAATAAATGTGTTAAAGCAGAAGTTATGAAAGATTAAACAAGAGACAGGTTTTTTAAAAGTAAGGACAAAATGACAGCAGCGTAGACGGATATATTCTAATTTTTACTCCCTTCTATAGTTTAAAACCATTGATGTAATGGATCCTACATTTCCCATAATGCATCTCAACATCATCCTTTCCTCCTCTGTGTTCACTTCCATGAAGCTCGAATGTCACGTTTAAGTTCAGCTGAGACTCTAAATCGACTTGTGATGTTCAGAGAAAGACACTGCTGTTTGGGCTGAGATCTTAAGATGTTAAGATTTTGAAAGCTTTGTTGTCATGGTTACTGTACATTAAATGTTCATGGGCCGCCTTTTTGAAGCCTCGTGTTCAGCATTTGACTGTTTTGATCTTGTTTTCTTGAAGAGACGACCATGTTCACACAAGAAGGTGGAAGCACATTTCTACTTTTCTATCCTGACTGACAAGTTGCCATAGTAGCGACTTGTCAATCCAATCACAGGTAGCACCCGCCTTAAATCCTTCCCGCTTTAAGGCATGTGTTCACTAAATATGTTTTTTTTTTTGCTGCGAAAACCCTCACTTGAAAATAGTCAAACTCTATGGAATACCGCTGCACTCATCAATGTCACAACTTCCTTAACAACCAATCAAATTCCAGAAGGGGCGGGACTAAAACGGCAAGACTCTGAAGAACCGCTACCCTGGGGGAAACTTTGAAGGGAACCAGGAACTAGAACCTTCAATAAGTTATCGCCCCCCTGGCTTCGTCCTGTCCGGGGGAAAGTCCTATTGCACATGAGAAATGCAGCTTTAAGGTATTTCTGTTCTGGCTTCTCTTACAAGTTTTGTTTTTCGGGTCTTCTATATAAACGAGTGTTTGAATCTCCCCGCCTCTTTTATGTCTTTTTGTTTGATTGACAGCTCTGTTCTCCCACTGTTGCTGAGCCCTACGAGTCCTGCCAGCTGTCCGTCACATCGGCTCCCAACGATGACCCTTTCCCATAACCCCTTCCTCCTACACACACACACACACACACACACACACACACACACACACACACACACACACACACACACACACACACACACACACACACACACACACACACACACACACACACACACACACACACACACACACACACACACACACACACACACACACACACACAGGGAGAGATGGAGAGAGAGACTCTTTCACTAAGATGGTGTCAGTGTGAGAAATATCAATCAAAATGACAGAGACAGACAGGAACTCACACACACACACACACTCACACACACACACTCACATGAACACACACATGAACACACAAATACACACTCTGTCTCTTTCTCTCTCTGTCATGCACCCATGCAGACATATAATCACTCCCACCACCAAAACACACACACTCTCTCTCTCTCTCTCTCACACACACTCACTCACTCTCTCTCTCTCACATACACACACTCACTCACTCTCTCTCTCTCTCTCTCTCTCTCTCTCTCTCTCACACACACACACACACACACACACACACACACACACACACACACACACACACACACACACACACACACACACAGGAGCAGCCAGTGTGAGTATGAGTGATGGCCGCGGCTCGTGTCGATCCATTACGGCGGTCTGGCTGCAGACAGGTGAGCAGGCTGATACATGAGCAGGGCTTTATCTGCACTCACCGACTCCCCACGCCGTTTCATTCAGCAGCTCGCAGCGTTAACAGCCTCACCCCCCCCCCCCCCTCCTCACCTCCTCCTCCCTCACTCACTCACACACCACCTTCATCTTCTCCACAAAGAAAGGAGACTTTAAAAAACGCAGGTACAATTTAAATATAATTTTGACTTTATTAATGGCGGCAGCAGGCGGAGAAACACGAGGAGCGTGTTATCTGAGCCGCCGCCATCACTCACGGTTTGCTTTAATTAGTAATCAAACACGCGCAGCAGGTGATCAGCTGCAAACATATTTATGTGAACACTTTACTTCAAAAACAAATTAATGACCTCAAGTTCATAATTTCAGTTAAAGAATAAAGTTGTTTCCTGCAGCCTGTTTGTTCAGTGTCAGCTTGTTCATGTGTCTTAAAGGTATAAACACACTTTAATGAACTCGTTGCTCTTCAAACTGCTTAGGTAAGAAAAGGCTGTCAGGATCATCATATCGCACAGATTTATTTATAGATAATTAAACCGTTTTAGACTTTATTCTGTTGTAAAGGTCTCCTATAGAAGATGACTAAATGTTTTAACAGTCAGTTTTTGAGGATGCATCTTTAGGGTCGTCATGATACCAGAATGTTAGACTTTGATACGATATGGGTAAAAATCAAACAATATCGACACGTTAGATATCACAGCAACAAAAACAGAAATCCTAAGCAGCCGATATCGGTTTTAAATTTCAAACTCCTGCACACGGTCTAAATTTGGTTCGGAAACTTGTGCAATTCAGACAGTGTATGAAGGAGTTTGCCTGCAACCTGTGCAGGACTCATTCCTCTCCTAAACACACATCTTATGAAACATATATGCAAAGTATTTTTTTTTAAATCAGCAATCTGCAGGGGGGATGGTTAGTACACATGCCCCATGTACGGAGTCTAAAGTCCTCCAAGCGGGTGGCCCAGATAAATCCAATGTGTGGCTTCTTTCCCGCATGATTTGCAGCAAAGGCCGCTGTGATGAGTTCTATAGACTCTGTACATGAGGTGAGGTTGAGTTCAGGGACTGAATTATCTGAGGGGACACCAAGCAGACAGCTAGCAGCTCCCACCTGTCACTCAAAGAGGCCCCCTAATTCTACATCACTTTAAGCCTTAATATAAGGAAAACAGGTGAGTTGTATAAACATTCAGCCCGTACAGTTGAAGAGAGAAATGAGATCTAGAGACCCAAACTGTTTTTGTACCAGGATGTAAACATGTTTATTTTAACACAGAGCTCTATGGAGACTGACTCACTGCAGGAGACAGACTCTAGTGGACACTGAAGGAACTGCAGCTGTAAAGTTGAACATTTTAACAAGGGGCTCTATGGTGACTGACTCACTGCAGGAGACAGACAGATTCTATTTCTCAACAAAGGAGCTGCAGTTTGGTTTTGTCCCACTTAAAGATGGATCAATTCTTTATATGTAAGACAAGAGGGGAAAACCAACAGGAGAGAATGAATCATAAAAAGCAGAGAAAGGGCAAGTGAGGGGAGAAGAGTGAGGAGGCATGAAAGTAAAATTAAATGTTGAAAATAAAAAAATACACACATAGAGGGTCTGTGCAGTCTCAGGTTTTGGCGAACACACTCCTGCTTTAGAGTAATGGATGGAGGTGTCAGACACTGAGCACTGTTTAACTTCAACCAGTCTGTACAGCTCAGTGTGTATGTGTGTGTGTGTGTGTGTGTCTGTCGTCGGTCTTATAGTCCTTTGCAGGTGTGTGCAAAAAGATCTATGAACAACTGGTGTAGCATAATGTTTCTGTGTGTGTGTGTGTGTGTGTGTGTGTGTGTGTTTGTGTGTCATATCCATCCATCACACGTGACTGACGCTGATTGCTGACAGGAAGTGCCTGTGGCCCTCCAGCTTCCTGATTGGCCCGTCCCTGCGGGCTCCCATCATGCAGTGGGGTTAAATAGCGAGGCTTTAAAATAACAAGTAGATTAAATTAAACTCCACATGTGAGAAAGTGAAACTCGCCTCTGATTCTCAGAATGTCTCAGTCTAACTTTCAGTCAACCTAACGACAGGCTGAGAGCTGGAGCTGAGGCGGGTTTTAAACCTCCTGACAAACCGTTACACTGCGCCCATCTGTCAATCAGGTCAGCTACACGCGTTATTGTGAATAACTCTTATCCTTCATCAAATCAAAACTGATGAGTCATCAAAACATTCACCCCCCTGTACAGTGTGTGTCGATCGAGACATGAACCAGGCTGTAAACATGTTAATCTCTGCTGTAAAAACAGACTTTTTAGAATGGGTGTGTATGTGACTTCCTGTGCTTCTGCAGCCAGCCTCTAGTGGACACTCCAGGAACTGCAGGATTTTACACTTCAACATCAGCTTCATTCATTAACACCGGAGGACGCTGCTTGAACCAGTGTTGCAGAAACAGTGTTGGGCTTGTAAAGTGGGATAGAGAAATGCAGGAAGAAGGCGATTACTACTTTTTGTCAGTAAAAAAAGAATGAAATGCATTAAAATAAAGTCTTATATTACTTTTTTTTTAAGCTTTTGTGTCTTTTTGTTCATAAAGCAGAAAATTAAAAATATAAAAGTCATGAAACAGAGGACACACAGGGGTTGTGTTTTTTTTAGAGAATACACAACAGACCTGCAACACAAAGAGAAAGCATGAAAAATCACACTCATTAGGATCATGCACTCTCTCACACACACACACGCACGCACGCACACACACACACACACACACACACACACACACACACACACACACACACACACACACACACACACACACACACACACACACTGACCTGAACCATATTGTTTCCTGGACACACTACATAAATGTATTCCTGTGTGATATTGCCTGCAGCGTCCACATTACCATGATAATTCACGATGGTAATTTCTTTCTTTTTTTCACACACTCTCTTACGGTCAGTGTTTTTCTCTCGTTTCCTCTTCTGCATTTATCATAATGTGTCTCCTGTCCTCTCTCCACATGACCGTCATTTATCATGACCTCTGACCTGTATAAACTAAGTGTTCTAATATTTACCTTTTAGTAATATTAATAATGTATTTTACTTTTAGATAATATAATATGAACCAGGCTGTAAACATGTTCATCTCTGCAGACTTTTTAGAATGGGTGTGTATGTGACTTCCTGTGATCCTGCAGACACCCTCTAGTGGACACTCGAGGAACTGCAAGATTTTAACCTTCCAGTTAGTAGGTGACAGACTCTACCAACTGAGTCACAGCCGCCCCGGAAGATATGGTTGTTAGACTCACGTCACATAAAGAATTCTGTCGGAGGTTTTTGACACTAAATCTGTCATTAAAATGTAATGAGATCATCTCTATGAGAAGCCGTAACTGTGCCACATTCTCCAAGAACTCTAATTGCTGCTTCCTCTCCCACACCAAACCCGTCAACCTTACGTCTAAAACAAACCTGCCATGAGCGTTCTCACAACACTTCAGCAAAAAAATGCTTCTGTTACCTCAGGAAAACGTCTTTACATGACGTGTAGTATAAAACCACACGTTAAGGACATGCAGCTAACACCTCATATTTATTCATGTTATCATATCGTATAATGCGGTATTGTATTATCCATGTCTTTAAATGAAGTGGAACACTGAGGCAAACCAGGCCTATTGTCATGCAAATCACGCCAGGTGAAAATGTGTGTGTGTGTGTGTGTGTGTGTGTGTGTGCGTGTGTGTGCATATGTCAGATAGCATGTAATGAATTCATTATTAAGCAGCCATTTGCATAAAGCTACAAAGACAAAGCTGGGCGGCCAACACAGATTTGATTTACATGAAAGCGTGGACCTCAAGTGTGTGTGTGTATGTGTGTGTGTGTGTGTGTGTGTGTGTGTGTGTGTGTGTGTGTGTGTGCGCGTGGTTTTATGGACGCATGCATATATTTGCATGCATGAGAAGGAGAGAGAAGACAAATCAGGAAAGAGTCCAAAGAGAGAGAGAGATCTAAATCTCAATCTGCTGCACATCACTGTGTGCTCCAAGTGTGTGTGTGTGTTTGTGTGTAAAAAAGCGACTGTTTTTCCATGCATGTTAATGAGTCTGTCCACTACACTACGTGTGTGTGTGTGTGTGTGTTCGTGTGTGTGTGTGTTTGTGTGTAAAAAAGCGACTGTTTTTCCATGCATGTTAATGAGTCTGTCCACTACACTACGTGTGTGTGTGTGTGTGTGTGTGTGTGTGTGTGTGTGTGTGTGTGTGTGTGTGTGTGTGTGTGTGTGTGTGTGTGTTCTCCAGCTAATGAATGTTTGTGAACACAGAACAAGAAGCAGAATTTGCGGTGCTCACATTGATTAAGTCACCGTGAAGGCCCGGCCGTCTCTCCCTCTGCAGATCTTCAAATCACACTTTGATGTCAGAATTTTGTTTTTTTTTATATCGTCACTAATGTTTAGAGTATTGCAGCTTAGATTAAATATTTAAACGTCAGGGAGGCATCTCATTGGTTCATCAGATTGGTACCTCGTGGCAGACATTGGTTGAAGTTTTTACAGACTTACAAACTGATACAGATGATGGATTATCTTTGTTCCTTTTTCAGAGAACATAAGTTATTAATTTCTGTCAGGACCTAAAGACAATTTCAACCAAAATCTTAAAAAGTGGATCTGGAGAGAATTACCAACCCTGACTGTAAGTGATAAATTCTGGACTCAGGACAATCTAATAGTCTAAAGTAGGCTGCTTTTCAGATTCCAGAACCAGAGTGAAGCTCATGTGTCCTCTGTTCTCCTCATGATATCATGTATTATTCTCCAACACTGAGGGGAGACAGGAGGATGAATCAGACGACGGCTTGATGAGAATGAATGGGACGCTCTCACCCTGATAACGGGGACAATACATCAAAGAAACAGATGGAAAAATTAACATCTCAAGTTATTAACTTTTAGGACTCGTCTGTTTTCTGAGAGTTTGTTCTTTATCCACAGCGAGGACGATGCGTTCAGGGACTTATTGTGTAATGGGTTTCTCAGCCTTTTAGAGGAGAGAGTGAGAGGTGTCAGGGCCGTCACCTCAGCGCCCTCTGGTGGACAAACTGAGACCTGCAGAAGCACCAGATGAGACCACAACACTTATTCTCCTGTTTGGGCAAATTTAGAGAAAAAAATAAAAATTGGCCAACACTCATTCAAAGGCTTTTATTCATGAATAAATAAAGTCTCTTTGTCCATAAATAAGTCATTGGCACCAAAAACAAGGCGACAGCTGCGAGCTTGTTCAGACAGTCAACTCGAAAAAAAAATCACTTCTATCTGAACCACTTCTCTTGCCCGCTTCCATCGCTACAACACCTGTTGGTTTGACCTGATAACTGCTCTCATATCTGGCAAACTGAGGGGCGTCCAAAACGGCCGTGTGGGGGGGTCTTTAAACTGTATATGTTTTATGTATTTGCTGAACGTTTGCTGTGAGCTTGGTTGTTTCTGCTTCACGTTTGCAGCTGGTTTCGGTCTTTGTTCTTCAGTCTCTCACATTAAATCCTGTCACGCTAAGAAATCTTCAGAGTTATGATAAACTGGCTTGGCTTTTTTTTAAAATTTGTCCTCAGGTGTTTCGAATGATCTTCACTGGAGGCGAGCTGTTATCTGGTGTGTGAAGGGTTAAGGCGATCAGGCAGTGTTCACTTTAATCTTCATAATGGAAGCTAAAGAGGACTAATGATGGCGTCTCTCTCCTCCTCCCTCCATCCTCTTTCTCCTTCCCCGTGTCCACACCTCCATCCTTAACCCCCTGACCCTCCTCGACTCTCTCTCTCTCCTCGCTCTCTCTCCTCCTGCACAGCCAGGCGTTACCACGGTGACAAATGGATCCTCCTCCTGGATGCTGCAGTGTTACTTTGTGTGTGTGGTTGTGCATAAACTATAGAGGGTGTTCTCCGAGGGTTTGGTGGCCCTTTTGATACTGTGTTTATATCCATGTAGGCATGTGTGTGTGCATGTGTGTGTGTGCGTGTGTGTGTGTGTGTAAAGGCTGCAGCTCTGTGACAGTGACTGATAGCACGTCGTGGTAAACGATGCAGAACTTTCTTTAATAGCAGATACAAGAGGTGCTTAAAAATCCTGCCTAATGGAGAAATATGACCGAGAGGGAGGAGGGGCAGTGGGTGAGGGGCAGTGGGTGAGGAGGGGGAGAGAGAGAGAGGGATAAGATGGAGAGGAGCAGCTATAACAGGAGTGGAGAGAGGAGAAAAGATGGAGGATGTGTGTTTTCAAACAAACTTGTGTTTGATGCCAAAGTGAAACTGTGATATCATGATCACATCGATCAGCTGTGAGCGTCAGACATTTAAAACAAACGTCAGGTGAATAAGCGGCAAACGTTACAGTCACCTGACCTGTAATATTTCAGAGAAGACAAAACTTCCAAAACTTCTCATTTAACCTTTCAGAGCCTTAAAGGTCCTAGTAAACAGCTCACAAAATCTTCTTCTTTGGTAAATATCTTAAAATGAGATGTTAATCTGGACTTGTCGAGTAAATGTAGCTCATAAAAAGATGAATGAGAGGTGAACACATCCTCTTCATTTGAGTCGTCGTGCTCTGATCTCGACCTCCATGTCTTCCTCAAACACTAAAAATCCAGCAGGTGGCAGAGATGCAGTTCTCAAAATTCACCACAAGAGGGCGATGTTTCTCCAACAGCTGAATGCACGGAGGGAAAGCTGAGGCTGCTCCACTGTTTCCTTCTTCCTTTCCTGCCTTCCTCCATCTCGTTTCCTTTCTTTCTTCTTTCTTTCTTTACAGGTCTCCCTTCTTGTCCCTGGTCCGTTCTTTTTTCTGTCTCAGCCCCGTTTTGACCGCAGGAACAAGGAATTATGTGCATTTGGGCTGCAGGAACCCCGGTCTGAACTTAACTCCCCTCCTTCTGTCTCCCTCTCCTCGTTCCCTTGCCGTCTCGTTCCTTGTCCTCCGTCCCTCACGCAGTATTCTTCTCTCACTTTTTAAAGTCCGGTTTGGTTAAAATAGAAATTTGAAGATCGTGCTGCGTCGTGTATTCAGTAGAGATTGACGCAACCTTCCACAGTTCTTCCTCCGTGTCTGCAGATGTATTTAACCCCTCTAATGTGTTCTTTTGTGTTAGCGGTTGATTTTAATCAGCCTAAAATACTCTAAAAACTATCATTCTCATCCAATATTGTTTTTCACCTTATAACTAAGTTATTATGCAATCATATCCATGCAAAGACTGGTTTAAATTGAATTTGTATGGTCCCATGGAACTTTAAACTTGCAATATACCACTCGTTTTCAAGTAAAAATATATATAAGTTCATGCATTGTATTTTATTGAATATAAGTAAATATGTATTTATGTTATCTGACTGTAATAGACTAATACTAGAACAAACTTTCTAGAATGAATTACTTGTGATTGTTTAAAAAATGTATATTTTTAACCAGTGACATCTGTGGTGCTAGGGGTCAAAATAGATTTATGTTAGAAAGAAGGTAAAAAGCCATTTATTTTATAAGCAGTAGAACCATATTTTATTTTGCATAACAAATCAGGTGTAAATTTAACATGAACCATTGTATGTGTGTGTGTGTGTGTTTTCAAAGTAAAATCACTCATGACCAAAGATATGGTCAATGGCCTCATAGATAGTCAACCTCTTGCTCATGATGAAATACATTGCATGCTACAACACAATGAAATTGATAATAACTCAAACAAGCCTTATTTATAGATAACAATTGCGCGAGAATTCTGTATAATGTTGTTCATGCCCCTCCTTCTCAAGATGACACCTGGCTACGAGAAAAGTGTGAGCAGCATGTGTTTGTGTGTTTGTGTGTGTGCGTGAAACACTGAGGTTCAGTTTTGGTTAACATGTTTCAGGTTTCTGTGGAAAAAGTTGTGTTCCCGCGGGGGGAGGGTGCCAGGTGGATTAAGAGTACAAGTCCATACTACGGGAAAATAATTGTTCCCACCAAAGAAGGGAGGGGTGGGGGAGGTGTGCAGAGTCAAATATGAATCTTCTTTGAGCCAGATTTGATCCATAGAGCTACCCACAACTTAAAGGATGCATGCAACAGCCACTTTTTTCTATCGGGTCATATTTGACCCGTAGCACCACAGATGTCACTTTTTTGTTAAGAGACCTTCAGAATTGACTTAAACAGTGAAAAATTGTTTTGTGTGTTTATGAAGCTTTTTCTGAGGATATCATAAAATCTTGTGCCAATAAAAAAATCTAAAAGGCATTTTTTACATGTCTAAAGTTGAAAACGGGTCAAAAATGTGAGGTGATATCTCGGTCTGTGAATCCTTCAGCCTGATTTGACTCCAGGAAACCAAAAAACAAAAGAAGCACAGAGCGGCCTGACAAACGGGTTAACACTGATTTGGTTAACGTGCTGATTAGGTATCAAAGCGGGACTATTCTCTCTGATTTACATGAAGCTCGGTTGTTCTCTCGGCTTGTTCGTCACCTGAAGATTCAACACTTTGACACAAAGAGCCACGGCTGAGTTTACTGCAGAGATTCAACACCGAGGTTCAAATCAGCTCTTCCACGTTGTTTTGAATGAGTTTGTGCCTTTCTGCAGCTTTTAATTAAAAATACGGATGAAGATCTGAAGATTTTAAAAGGCGGGATCTTGCAAAATATGGAACATTTTGACAGTTGAGTCCTGAGCTGATTCTACATTCAGGGCAGAGGGTTTGCAGAGTCATTGCTTTAGGCGTTTCTTGAATAAGTTCCTCCTCTCTGGATGAATCCTCAAATCATTATCAGACTGCCATCACTCCTCGTTGCACAGGGTCAGAGTTCAGATCTAATAAGGAGCGACCTACGTCTAACAGCATGTTCGGGGTTAATTCAGAGACTTCAGTCCTTCACATACAGACGCTGCAGGTGTAGACCCCTCATTCTTTTCTAACTGGTGACCATGCAGATGTGAGGTCACCTCATCTGAGTGTGTTTGTAGATGTTGTGACCATGTGACAGGTTATACCTTGGTTACTCATTAACTCCTGTCCTACTTCTTGCAGCGCTCACAGAGATATGAATACATACAGCGAAGAAGAACAGTTAGTCATTTACAGTTTGAAAGTCCCGTTCAGAGTCCATTTGGCAAAAGCAGAAGCCAAAAAATATGATTTACAATCGACCTGAAAGGCTTCAACACATCTGACTCTTAAAGATGGAGACGGGGAGTAAACAGGGATGTGAGATAACTGCGAGCTAACAGCTGTTACATCACCCTCTACAAACACACCAGACATAAAAACATACACTTGAAGGTCCAATCAGTGAGCTGTGTAGAGAGTGAAATGATAAAGTGATCTTACTATATGATCAGACATTAAGGAAACATGCTATGTTAAAGTGCTGGCTTCTCTGACAACAATGCAGCAGCCAGTATGTCCTCCTTCTAACTTTAGATTCTGGTCCTGAATGCTCTGGATTTGTTTGGACCAGAGAAGGTAGGCACATGGCCGTTTTGGACGCCCCTCGGTTTGCCAGATAGGAGAGCAGTTATCAGGTCAACAGGTGTTGCAGCGATGGAAGCGGGCAAGAGAAGTGGTTCAGATAGAAGTGATTGTACCCGACCTAAAAAGCCTCTGCATGTTTCTAATAAGCTCCACGAGCAGAAACGTGCTCAAACTAGGATCAATATTGGAGCTGCTTTTGAAAAATGGAGAGAGGTTAGAGCACAGAAAGGTTTACAGACCCATGCAGAGCTGGATAAACACTGAAGCTTCAGTGACCACCACATGGCAACCTGCGTGAGCATCGACTCTAGAGAGGAGGGGGCGGGGAGGAGACAGCTCTCTACAATGTTTAGAATTTAGACTGCAGTATCCATTTTAACCATTAGGGTTCAGAGTTACATACTGCTCCTTTAAGAAACAAATCGGAGTCAAAAACAAGAACTTTTAGAGAAACTTTGAACGGTAACATTTCCCCTTAAAGATTTCCTAACATCTGGTGCAGCATGAAGGGCACCAGATGACCTAGTGGTTATTTTGCACTCCATGTCTGGAGGCTTTAGTCCTCATTGCAGCGGCCTTGGGTCCTAATCTGACCTCTGCCCTTTGCTGCATGACGTCCTCCACTCTCATCAGCTGTTCTGTTGAATAAAAGGCAAAAAGGCCTAAAAATATAAAACCTCAAAGAAGATATATTTCACACTGGGGCGCAGGTTTTTCTCTGTTAAATGTAGAATAAAACTGAGACAAATGTTTGGTTTAACTGTGTCGATGGTAGGACTTTAACCAAGAGAACACGAGTCCTCACCTGCTCTGTAAGGTGTGTGTGTGTGTGTGTGTATGTGTGTGTGTGTATGTGTGTGTGTGTGTCAGAGGGAGGGGCTAACCACAGCACCTGTAGCTCAGCGGGCAGGAGGACACAGACACACAGAGGAGAGAAAGAGGACGGGACGAGGACACATGGAGGTTCATGGATGAGCACAATAACAAAAACTCTTCTGGGCTCTGAAATCTGTGACGTGAGTTTAACCTTTAACCTTCAGGAGACGAGTCAACAACAACAACAACAACAACGAGCTTCATCATCCTTCTCTCCCTCATTGTATCGAGTACTGACCTCTTTTGGTTCAGCCGTCGATGACCGAATGGATCAAAGATTCTCCTCTGTGAAGCATCAGGGATTCAGACATCAATTTCAGTTCTCCTGCCTGGTTTATTATTAACTCGCCCCGTTTGAAGCTCAGACTTCTCAGAGTGATATTTCAGTTAACACGCTCACCGTCCGTCACCGGAGCGTCACAGAGGTCGACGGGACGGAGCGAGACAGACGCAGCTTCACAGAGCGGATTCTTCTGAGTTCAGTCTGAGTTCTGGAGGAGGCCGAACATCGATCCTGACCGACAGCTGGAGAGAGAGAAACATCTGCTTCAAACAGGTGAGTCAAAAAACAGCTCAGAGTCACTTGCAGACACGTTTAGGTAAGAGTTTTAAAAAGATCTTTAAAAGAGAACTTTTAGAGAAAGTGTTAATTTGTTACACACAAACACAGACACTCAAGTCAGGAATTCTTTCCATTTATTGTGTTTTTATCGCTTACTGATTGGCTGCATGGCGGTGCAGTGTGGTCACTTCACAGAGAGGAGGTTCCTGGTTTGAATCCCCATTGGACAGAGACACTTCCTGTGTGGAGTCTGCATGTTCTCCTCCCACAGTCCAAAGACATGCTCGTTAGGTTAAATTGTTCGTAGGTGTGAATGTGAGTGTGGCTGGTTGTCTGCCTCTATATGACAGCCCTGTGATTGGCTGATGACCAGTCCAGGGTGTAACCCCGCCTCTCGCTCCGACCACCCACAAAAAATAGGACACCAATAGAGTCACCAATTAACCTAACGAGCATGTGTTTGGACTGTGGGAGGAAGCTGGAGAAGGAAGGAGAACATGCAAACTCCACACAGGAAGTGTCTCTGTCCGACGGGGATTCAAACCAGTAACCCCCCCCACTGTCTACAATGAGTGAGAAGCTCGAGTCCCGCTGGCTGTGTTGTTGTCAGAGCCGTGTGAACCTGAGTGGAGGATGGGCTGGAGGTGTGTCACTGAGGAGAGCGGAGGCTTCAGTATGGAGGAGGCGTGGCCTAACATAATTTTGTTTTGGTTTCATGCTGGAGCTCAAGGGCGACATCTACTGGATCAAAAATTCACAAATCACAAATTCTTCCTTTTATTAATCGCGGGGCGCCGATAGCCCAGCGGTTACGTCGTGCGCCTCATGTACGGAGGCTGTAGTCCTCGTTGACCCCTCGCTACATATCGTCCCCTGCTCTCTCCTCTCAACACTTCCTGTCTCTAATATGAAGCCGATGATTCAGTGAGAACTTTTCAGTTAAAATAAATTAACTTTAGATTCTTTTTAGACTTTTTCACATGAAGCCGTCACAGTTCAGGCGGTAAAATGTGTGAAAACATTCAGAGCTCATATTCATCAGGCTGTTGTTGTATTGAGTACAATAGTTTTCTCTCCTTCATAAAAACATATCAAATGCTCCATTGTCACTAAAGCTGTTGTTTCTGGACTCTTGAAAAGGCGGCAGGGTGACGGTGCAGTAACTCAATCACTCACTCCGTCGACCTTTACAGATAATTGAGTTGTCTCCTCGTCCGACCCAAACAGCCCTCGTCCTGGGAACAAAAAGAATCTGAGATCTCATGTTTCTTCTTCTGCTCTCACAGACGAGTCGACGTCTTCAGAAAACATTGTTTATGAGACAAATCATTTTAGAGATTTATTTTTGGGCTTTTTTTTAGAGACATGACCATAGACAGAGTCAGGAATCAGAGGGGGGGGGGGGACGATGTGCAGGAAAAGAGTCACAGGTCGGATTCGAACCTGGGCCGCCCGCTTGGAGCAAATGTGCCCTGTCTGACAGCACTCACTGTTGTTGCCCTTCAAAGCATCTCATGCATTTTTCTTTGGAAACCAAGCATGTCATGAAAGTCCCAGAAAGGAAAATTCAGAAGAGTTATCCATCTGGGAGTGAAACCAGGAAGAGGAAGAGGAGTAAGCGTCGGGACATAATGGTGAGGAAGACTTCCTGTATTTCCCACCACACATCCCTGACCTGTCTGCCTGACTCCTCTCCCTGCAGCCTGGCCTCCCGACCATGACAGTCACTCATGTTAAAGAGAGACGTCACCGGGAGATGTTCTGGAAAAGGACTGCAGTACCCGTTTAAACCACTAGGAGTCAGAGTTACAAACTGCTCGACAACAACAAGAACTTTGAGAGAAACTTTAAATGGTAACGTGCAGCCTGAAATAAGTAGTAAAATATATTTAAAGGGGCAGCAGATGGACTAGCGGTTATGTAGCCAATCCACGTACAGAGGATACAGTCCTCATTGCAACAGCCGTGGGTTCGAGTCTGGTCTCGGCTCTTTGCTGCATGTCATCCTCCGCTCTCTGGATGATGAGGCGGTCGTGTCAAACTGTCTAAAGGAAAGCATCGTGCTAGATGATTAAAGTCGAGCTTCTTCTTCCTCTGTCTCTAAGATTATTATAAACATGTTCTTCTCACTGCAAATATCTTCTCATTTGCAAATAAAAAAAACACCCTTCTCTTCCTGTCTTTCCCGGAGAGGAGATTTAAACACAGAGCGCTCCTGAAGTCGATACTCGCCTCGTCGTCACTTCAAAGTCGAGTCAAATGAAAAGACACAAAAAGAGAGCAGAACAATGACGAGTAAACGGAGCGTATCACAGCTTCATCAAACAGAGAGAGAGAGAGAGAAGAAAAGAAACAATAAAACAATGTGCTTCAGTTTCTGTTTGCTCAGCTGGTTTTATAAACGTGCCTCGGGGCCTCGGCGTGATCAGCTGCTGACCTGCTGTTTGCACGCACGCTGCAGGTCAGAGACCAACCAGGCGAGTCACGATGGCTGTTTTTTAACTTCTGTAGTCTGTGGATGAGTTTACATTTACATCTGAACTATAAATCAAATCACTCTGATGCAGAAGTACAAACTTTTAAAAAGACATCCTGGTGTTGCAGTGAAGAGAAAAAAAACAGGTTCAACCACCAGAATGGGAACATTTGAGGTTAAAGGAGAACATCAATAAAAACATTTTGTGAAGGAGCAGTATGTAACTCTGACCCCTAGTGTTTAAAATGGGTACTGCAGTCTAAATTCTAAACATACTAGAGAGCTGTTTTTCAAAAGCATCTCCAATATTGATCCTAGTTTGAGCACGTTTCTGCTCGTGGAGCTTATTAGAAACATGCAGAGGCTTTTTAGGTCGGGTACAATCACTTCTATCTGAATCACTTCTCTTGCCCGCTTCCATCGCTGCAACACCTGTTGACCTGATAACTGCTCTCATATCTGGACGCCTTAAAACCTCCTACCTTCTCTGGTCCAAACAAATCCAGAGCATTCAGGAGCAGAATCTAAAGTTAGAAGGAGGACATACTGGCTGCTGCATTGTTGTCAGAGAAGCCAGCACTTCAACATAGCACGTTTCCTTAATGTCTGATCATATAGTAAGATCACTTTATCATTTCACTCACTACATACTCATTGAGTGGACCTTTATGTTTTTTTCTCAAGTCGTCATCACAGAAACACCTGCGTCGTTATCGCACTAAATGAATCATTTGAGATGTTTGTATTAATGTCCGCTATGATAAACCCTCCCCTCAAATTAAAGATCTTTTTAATCTGACCTTCTTTCTTTCCTCAGCCCTCCGTCACCTGTCCATCATGGCCGACCCGTCCCCCGGCTGGTGGAAGCTGACCTTCCTGAGGAGGAAAAAGTCTCAGCCTAAAGTTCTCTATGAAATCCCCCCAGAGTCCGTCTCTAACTCCTCCTCCTCTCAGCACGGTTCAATCACCGCCATAGGAGCCACCGCCGCTGCTGGCCACCCAGAGGACCCCCAGCTGGACGCCCGACTGGAGAGGATCGTGGACAAAACGACAGGCAGCCGGGGGCGCCATGTGAAGGTGTCTCACTCTGGGAGGTTCAAGGAGAAGAAGAAGGTCAGAGCGACTCTGTCGGAGAACTCTCAGGTGTTTCCAGCAGGAGAACCAATGAGAGACGAGAACCTGAGAGCCGGGAAGTGACAGGACACACAAACGCTTCAAATGACATTCAGGATCTGAACTTTCTGGTGCTTTTTCATCTGCCGACCATCAGGGATAAATTTTAATCATAATAATTCATCAGATTCTTTTTTTTTAAAACTTTGAACGTCGAGAACCAAAAGAGGAACAATTTAATATCAGCAGGTGTCAGGTGGTCCTCGAGACCGTTTTCTGAAGGCTCAGAATCTAAAGCATTTGTACTTGGTCTTGTCTCGCTCTCAGACTGGGCAGACTCTGGATTTTAAATCAAGACCGGTCTAGACCACCACTGACAGGCTATTTTTACACATCATTCCTCTGACTGTAAATGTCTCAGTCTCGGTCTCGGAGCACTCTGGTCTCGGGTCTGTCTTAGGTCTGAGAACAAAGAAGCTCCATTAAAGATGATTTTTTTTGTTTTGGATTGTGTCAGACTCCTCAGGTGGTCACAAACACAGAATATGAAGTTTGATTAGAAAGTTAGGAACACTTTATTTTAATGAGTTTTATAGAGGATGACTTTGTGTTGGCCAGCAGAAGGGCAGCACTGCTCCACAGTCTTCCTCAAACACTCCTTCACTCAAAATAAAAACGTTAGAAAATTAAGTCAACCTGCAGACTCTCACTCTACGAAGGAGTCTGAGGGCCACATCAAGGGGAAGATTTTGATGTAAAAATGTTCTTCAGCATTTCTTTAACTCTCAGATTAATGTGTCTGTGCTCCTAAACTCATGAGACGTTGTGTAAATATTTATGTTCAATCAATAAATATGTGATTTTAAAAATAGATCATTTTTCATTCAAAGCTTTAAAAGTGTAGAATGAGCTGAGTAAAATCACATCCTGTCCTTTAAATGTTTTTAAGAACTTTCAGATCTGCTGTTTTCAGTTTTCACCACAAGAGGGCGCCACCACCCCTCCTCATTCAGAGAAGAAGCTTCTGGGAGACGTTGGCGTCCTCTAGTGGCGAGAGGCTGCATTACACATTACACTCAGTTAAACAACAACATCCTGTAAACGGGTTTACTTGAGGGTGAGATTCAGAAATTAAAAACATTAAAGTTTAAACTGTTAAAAAAGTGCATAAGTATTTTATTCTGACATCTAAAAATTTTAAGTTTTTACTTTAATTAAGTTTATATTTACATATTAAAAAGTGTCTTAAAAAATCCCAGAGGTAAAGACTTTAAAATGTATTATTTTTCAAGACAATATTTGACTTTCAGGCCTCTGTAAAAATAAAAAGTACTGATTCAATTTGTGATTATTTGACATTAAAGGTGACATATCCTCCTCCTCTTCTTCAGTGTAAATAAGTCTCAGAGCTCCTCAAAACATGTGTGTGAAGTTTCTTGTTCTAAATCCACTCTGATCCTGTATTTGATCATGTCTACAAACCCCTCTATTTCAGCCCTGCTCAGAACAGGCTGTTTCTTTGACTGTACCTTTAAATGTAAATGAACTGTGTCTGACCACGCCCCCTCTCTGGAAGGGATTGGGTGTACTCAGTCTTTCTCGCTCTGTGTCCTATTGTTTACGATGAGAAGGCAGACTCAGAGGACAGAACAAACACCTAGCTGGGGGAGGGGCTACTGCCCTTTGTGATGTCATGAAGGGAAAATCTCCAAACGGCCTGTTTGAGCACACATTTTCTGAAAAGTGGAGCAGGGCTTTTAGATAGACTAGAGACACGTTAGTGTCAACTCAAACATTAATGTTTATTTTTGATGCTGATTTACGGATTTTTAACTTGTTGCAGGGGTTTACAGGACATCTGATGTACTGTTTGTTATTTTGATCGATGCACACTTTCTGTTCTGCAGACGTTCAGGATGATCTCAGAAAACGGCGCCTGAAAGAAAAACTTCTGACAGATTTAAAACAAACAACAGGAGGCAGGAGTTTCCGTTTTCTCATCTTTAATAACACATTCATATCTATGCTCTGTTTTGTTTACAAGAAGTTTAAAACAAGTGTTGATGAGGACTAAAGGAATCAGGCAGGCAGAGGGTGAAAGTCCATATACTGTAAAGACAGAGGGCGCCGCCTGGTGGAGGGAGGAGCGCTGCACACACCTGACGTCTCAGCTGAGTTTAGTTTCTGAGCTCGGGTCAGGCGAGTGTGGTCGTCCCCACCTCCCGCCTGCGGCCCCCTCCCCCACGGTCACTAAAAACAACAACAGGTCCTTTTTTTGCTTCTCGAACGAGTCGTCAGAAGTGAAAACAGATCATGAATCAGTGAAGAAGGTCCTCGCAGGGCGCTCTAACTCATGTCGGCTTTTCACAGAGAGAAAGAAAAAAAAAAAACGCTAAATGCACCCGAACACAAGAGATACAATCTGCTGTCATGGAAACAAAAAGAGCGAAACAAAATAGGAAGTTACTAAAGTGTAAAGATTTTTTTTAATGACATGAGCGAAAAAGAAAAAAAAAGAAATCTCGTTTATGTTGTTTTGTTTTTTTAATTATTAAAGAAGAAAGTTAAACACGTTTGCGTCTCCCACGTTAAGATTTTAAATCGTTTGAAAAATAAAGAAAGAAAACAGAATCATCTTTGGAAGAAGTTTTTCCTTTAATAGACTATCACTACAGTATATGGAGATGCCGCTACCCAGTTATTTGTTTACCTATATTTATTTATTTACGTCTTTCTGTCGAGCAAACTTTCTTTTTTTTTGTAGTTTTTTGCGTCCTTTTTCCGAAGAAGAAAAAAATTACCATTTACCTATTTTTCCTTAAGAGGTAGATCAACAAAACAATTACATGGTTACAAGGTGTCGTGCCCCTCGATTCAGGCTGTGAGATCACAGGGAGGCGGCGTGGAGCGGCGGGGGCGGAGCAGCGAGGAAGACTGTGGGTAATTTATGCGGTCAGACGCAGGTTTAGAAATCAGTGGTGTTAAACTCCGAGCCGCAGCGAGCGTCTGAAACAGAAACTGATCCCGGAGTGGTCTGAACACCTTGTTGTGACTTTAGTGGACCAATCAGGTCGCTGACATCCTCGCCCCCGGCTGCCAGCACCGCCACCACGCCGCGATGTGTCCGAGTTTTTTTTGTGTTTTTTATGTTTTTTTTCTTATGCTTTTTTTTACAGTCCCGTCTCTGAGCAGGAGAGGTACGAGTTCAAAAACCAAAAAATAAATTACAGAGTGGAGAAAACAAAAACTAAAATGGCGACCGTAACATCGACTGTCCGTCGTTTATGCGTCCGCCCGTCTGTTCGCTCTCGTCCGTTTGTCGTCAAAGGAAATCAAAGAAACAATCTTCCGGCTGAGTTTGCTTTCTTGTTTTGAGGTAGCGTTCCTAGTTATGTGACAAGAGGTCTGTTAGTTTCGTCCTCCTTTAGGTGGAAGTTTCTAATTCGACGAGACTCGAGGGGAGTTTTCAGGACTTGAGCTGCGAGTCTGTCCGTTTGTCCGTCTGCGTCGGCGGGGGGCGGAGCTACGTGTTGTGAGGGTCTCAAAGCGAAGCTGAGCTCTGCCGCCACAAAAAAAGAAGCAGGACAAGATACGATCACCCAAAATAAAGTCTTCCAATCTTTAAAAACAAGACGACAGCGGAAAGATTTCAGTCCATTCAGGAAGCGTCAGGCTGCAGAGATGACCTCTGATCGATACTTTTCTACCTGTGTTTAAAGATTCCGCATTTCAGTGCAGCGTTTTAGCGTCTTTCAGCTTTGTTGTTTTGGTTTGACATCACTAGCTTTAATGCTAACTTTCGTTTGAGCTCTTAAAAACGCAGATATTCCTCTCAGGAGTCGGAGACCAAAACCGGAGCTAAAAGGAGGCTCGTTCATATACGCCGCCCCTTTAAAGCACAAAATAATCTGAAGTCGCAGATTTAAAAGTTGCTTTATACATGTTCAAATGAAGATCGCATTTAAGCAACGATTTGATTTAAAGAGTCGCTGTGATGTATTGAACGAGTCGTAAATGACGCTGAGATAACTTAACGATGCAGATTTGATCAAAACTTCTTCAATCGTTTCTTTCTTTCCTGCAGAAATGCTCAATAACACATGTCGCGTTTTAGCATCTTTCAGCTTGTTGTTTTAGTTTTTACGACATGTTCCTGAATACTTGACACAGATTTGAAAAAGTTTAAACTTGTTCTTCTTGTCTCTGTGACAAAAAGCAAACAACCTTTAAAGCCTGTTTTTTTTTTATAAATGGAGGTCAGTGGATGTTTTTCTGCAGCCTGACAGCGTCAGAGGAAACTCAAACTTACTCCGCTGTCGTCTTTCGAACAGTCTTAAAACGATTTGATTCAACATGAAAGTTTGATGCATAAGTTCTAGTGTGTAGAAACGATTATGATATTTGTTATGTTTTTACAGTGTGCGGCGCTCACACTGACGACCTCTGTCCTGCTGTGAAAACAAGACGTCACTAAAGTTGCATAAAAACAAGACAGAGGGTTCAGAGAGAGATCCTGATCGGATGAAGACCAGGACCAGGATTTCTGCCCATGTTCGTTATGCAGCACGGCGCTCGCGTGTGTTTTAAGAGTACAATGTCTCGACTGTTTGTACAAAACGAGGAGGTCAGACGTGCGCCTGCGTGCAGACGTCTCCTCCGCTGTGTTTGGCACAGTGACTGTCGTGTTCAGAGCTACAGGTTAGCGAGCGTTTAGTAGCCGTTCTCTTCATCAATCTGTGCGTTCAAAAACTAAAGGAAACAGAATCAACTATTTTAAGTTTTTTTCAAAATAAGAGTCAGAACATCGATTGTAAAAGTGAAAAGAAATCAAAGGCGGTTAATGAAAAGAAAATCGAAGGTCTTGGAACAGAAGTGAGAAAACGAACACGATGGAGACCAGCGCGAGAGAGGGCGAGGGACCCTGACGTTGCCGCCCCGCTCCTAAAATGAAATGATCTTTTCTTCTTTTTCTATTTTATAATAAAATCTCACTCTCCTCCTGGAGCCGGGAGGAGACCAATCAGAACTCCTCCCTTCACTCCTCGTCGTCCTCTAGCGGCCGGCGTTTCAGGAGGTTCTCAGTCACTTGTTGTTTTTTTTTTAATAGTTGGACGCCGCTCACACGTTTAGTCAGTGCGGCGGTACGTCCGCAGATGTCACGTCCAAATAAAGCTTGCTGTTTCGTCAATAAAAACCAAATCAAAGAAATGAATCCTAACTGATGGCAGGCTGAGTCGGGGGTCGTAAAGAGCATGTCTTGGCGGTTGTGAAGCGAGCTCTATGGTTTGGAAAGAGGAGGAAACTTTACACAGGCAAGGTTTGACTGCGAAGTTTCCGCCTCTGGACAAAAATGGAAGCACAAGCACGTTAGAATAGACGTTTTCCTGTTTGATGGCGAGCTGGTGGGAGAGCCTGGGCGCTGTTAAAAAGATTATCTGGCAGTGTCCTTCTGTGACTTGGCGCAGTCTTTCCTCTCGACGGCGTTTCCCACTTTGATTTTTAAGCTTTTTTTCTCCAAAAATACAAAAGTACGGTGTTCTCCTTTCCTCTCGTATGTACAGGTTTTTTAAATCTATTTCTCGGATGTGTTGACGTCGTTTTTAAACTCTTACTTTTCTTCTTTTTTTTTTGCTTCCTATTTTCTCGATTCGGCCTCGATTCGGCCATAGCGTCTCGTCCTACTTTTTTCTGCTTTTTTTTTTTAAAGTTTCACCCAACCACATCCCCTGACAGAAATGAACATTTAAAACCAGAGAACACACACACACACACACACACATTCTCCTTCACACATACAGCGAGCACACACGCAGCCAACAGGGAGCTTCTGAGGTGTCGTGGTCAGTGCACAGGTAATAAATATTCACATTCAGAGAAGTCAGAGCTAGTTCAGGTGTGTGTGTGTGTTCGGTGCGTGCGTGCGTGTGTAGGTAGAACGCCCTCTCCCGTATCCACATGCAGTCACACTGCTGCTGCGTTCAATACAACTCTGATGTGACGAGTCCCCGACCGCCAGATGACACGTGTCGTCTCTGTGGTCGGGAACCGGAACCTCTCGAACACTTAAAAGCCCTCTGATAAAGTTTGGCGCTTCATGATGATGTCATCACATTAAGGCAGGAGGGGGAGGGGCTCCGGTGCATGCGGTGGCTCAGGAACGTGGATGTTTTATAAAGAGCGGGGTGCGTTCGCTCAGTTTCTGCAACGCGTTTCCCCGAAAGAGGAGGGAAACTGTGCAGCGAGGGTTGAGGTTCATAAGGTCAAAAGTTTTTTCAGCAACGGCGTGCATCGAAATCCTGATGCGTCAAAAATGTCTTGTTTGCACAAGCATTGCCATTTGTTTCATCTGATCTGCAGGGGGCGCCAGAGGCTGCACGCTATCAAGATACGTTTATTTATGTCCTGCAGAGTAGTGCATCTGCAGAAACTCACAGCAGGATATCGAAGATGCCGCCATTTTGTTTCTGCAAACTTCGCTTTGTTCAATCACATATGCACGGCGAGTCTCACCTGCATAAAAAACCTGCTGCATGAAAGCCATGCGGCAGGGTAAAAATGCACGCTAGGCAGGTTCTAACAGCACCACAGCTCAGTCTGACTTAGCGCCGTTTTATAAAAGCTGAATTGCAGCGAAAGCGTCTCGCGCAGCCTCAGAAGAGGATTTTCTTAAACCAGGAAGTGAAAAACGTGTTTGCACTCTTCGTGGTCTTTATGAAACATCCACTGTCAGTATGCCTCCAGCTGCACGCCACCGTGTGCACGCCACCACCTCCCTCCCCTGTTTACTCTCCCTATTGGCCAACAAACCGTTCCACAAAAAACGGCTCGTCCAATCACACTTCAGGAAGACAGAGAGCGTGTTTCTCACCCAAAAAGGCAAAATGGCACTCAGCTTATTTTCCTCTTGAGACCGGTTAGACTTGACAACTCCTCGTCATCCTGAGCTCATTCAACCATCAACACACCCAAAAAAAAAAAAAAAAACAGAAAAAAATAACCAAAGCAACAAGACAATACCTAAAAAAAAATACTTTTTTCTTTAAAAAAATAAAAAATATTCAGGACTATCAGCTCTTCTTTTCTTTTTTCTTCTCATATAAAACACCAGCAAGCAAAAGAAAGTTAGGAATACTGAGGTAACTTTACCCTGAGGTAGGTTTTTTTCTTTTTCATTTCTTCTCTAATCTGTTCTAATCTTGGCGAGAGCGTCCAGGCAAAGACCCCGCCCCTCATTATCATACGCAGGCAGGGTCTGGAGGCTCCGCCCACAGGCCTTTGGCAGATTGGGAGAGAGAACGAGGAAGCCACTCCCCTTCGGTCTGATTTTACCTTCGCCGAGCTCAAGGCGAGGAGCTTTGGAAGACTTTGCTTTGTTTTTTTTTTGGTTCTCGTGCTCGACCCGGCCAGTCTGCGCATCATTTTATTCAAAACCCGAGCATCAGACACCGTGTTTGTCCGCTGGAACAAAGACGGTCGTTAGTGCACAGGTGATGACCTCAGCTCCTCTGAGGAGACTGGCCATGAGGGTCGGCGCTGAGAGAAGGCAATGAGCAGAACACCACAGACACGCCTTGTCTGTCTGTCATTGCAGGACTCATCGTACAGGTGCAGCAAAAACCTCACACCTGACTCGCTGCCTTCAATACATTCACCCGAGGGGCCGGGCTAACTCACATATCATATATATATAATATATATAAAATATGCCATTTAAGGTGCGGGTCGCTAGCCAGCTAGCATAGCTGCCGGCAGTTACAGTTGTTTGTAAAGGTTTCTCTCACGTTAGCTGAGTCGCTGCATTAGAACTGCAGGACCAGCTGCGACCACGCCCCTCTGACTGTCTCTTGCTGCGTCTTCCGCCACACGGCTAAACGTAAAGGGGCCGCTCAGTGCCTCTGCAGCCCCCGCCTCGCTGTAGGCTACATTATACTACGTATCATAGAACAGGGGCTGTGAGGTCACCTGAAGACCCCTTCATTAAAAAGGCAAGGCGGCCAGACGCAGCATTCTTAACTTTACATGAAGATTATATTTACAACCTCATATTTCTCCTTTATTCTTTTTTTTTATTTTTATTAAATCTCTCCGCTACTCGGAGAGAGCTTTAAAGAGCAGTGTTAACATCTGCGGCCCCTCTTCTAGACTTTCATTGGCCAGGGGGGTCAGGTGTCGGCGGGGCTTAATGCCAGACCAATGACCTTTCCCCCCTGAGCCGCTGCAGCAGTTTCCCTGCTCCCTCTCCCGGCTCCACCTCACTGCATTTCTATCAATAATAGCTCTGAATAAAACATTTCTATACATATATCTCTATGTTTAAAAAACCACCCTTAAAATATAGGACTGAGTGCAGATGGCTGGAGAGGTCTGTAGGGGGCGACAGAGGGACAAACAGGCTCCTGTGTGGACAGGTGTGAACAACAGACTGCGTTGTTTACACCTGTCGGGTGCAGAGCTGACTCACACTCAGAGGACATGCCCCTCCCTCTCTCCTTCCCTCCTTTCCTTCATCCCTCCATCCTCATTCAGTCTCTCTTCTGGCCTGGCGTCTGGTGTCTGTTCTCTTTTTATCTTAATCCTCTTTTTTTTTTAAATTCATTTCATCTTTTTGATTTTAATCTTCTTCTCTAAACGCCGATCGGGCGTACTCCTTCCCTCTTTTATATCTCTCCCTGTCTACCGCTGGGTCCGTGTGTCGCTCTCTTGTATCCGTCCGTCCGTTGGTCTATCCGTCCGTGCATTTGTATGTCTGTCCGTCGTGCCCCTTGGCGTGTTCAGAGGGGGCGGGGACCCTCACTTCCTGCGAGGCTGGTGCTCCTGACTGAGTCCCTGCGTGGGGCTGCCCATCTCTGTGAAGCCCCCGGGGTTGGGGCTCGGGCCGCACATGCCGCCTTTCTGTGGGTGTTTGACCTGGGTCAGGATGTCCCGGATCTTCCTCTGAGCCAACTGGAGAACAGAGAGAACATTTTTAAAGAAGAGCTTCATGAAGGAGGATTAAAAACAATGTGTGTGAGGGTGGAACAGCGAGTAAAGTTTAGCTGATTCCAGATGGTGATCCCTGAAAAAGGAAACTAAAGAGTACCTGGCTGGCGTAGAAATGTCCGTTGATCTTGACGATGACCTGGTCGTTCTCATCGGGTGTCTGCTCTCGGGGGACGACCACCTCGGCTGCTGTCAGGTTCTGCAGCTCGTTCACCTGCACGCACACATTCACAGACTCACTTTAGGAGAACGTTGTGACAAGACAAAAAGGAAAGCGGATTCTGATGAATGCTCTACAGAAAGCACTGAAGTGTAAAGCACAGGTTTCTCACCGTCTTCCCTCCCTTGCCGATGACCCTTCCTGCGGCGGTGGCGGCCATCTTGATGTGAGTCTCCAGTTTGACTTCCTCCTTTGGCCCGAAGAAGTTCTCCTCCTTCAGCTTGCCGTAGATTCTACCCTGAGCCTGCGGGGGGAAACAAAGTCTGTGAAGATGGAACTATTGTCGTCAGCAGACCCGAGAGTGCGGGTGGTAGCGTGAGGAGCTCAGACATCACTTACCTTAAACTGAGCCTCGGGGGGTCCAGTCACAATCACCATCCTCATCTTGCAGTCTGGAGTTTCAGCTGGGGCGATCTGAAGGAGAGGAGACACACAATGACAAGGTATTTAACAACTTAAAACCTAACTTATTTATACTTCTAGACACTTTAAATGTGTTTGAAATTTGGGTTTTTGATGCAACTTTCTGTCAGCCTTGTGATTTTCTGCAGAACTTCCCTTCAGTTTCGTGCAGCCTCGATTCAGAGGAAACTTTAGGAGACACTTTAACAAGTCAAAACAAAGACATTTTGTAAAATGTGCATCAAATTTCAGATTTCAACCTTCAGGTGACGGGGTGCTTCTCAGTCTACCGGCTTTTCATCTTATTTGATTTTTTAAATTTTGTATTTATTGTGTCCCTTGTTTTAGAGTTGGAAATTTCAACATGAGCTGCAGGGCTTGCCACAACGAGCCAATGGACTTAGATCAGTGATCTCACACTGACAATGACGTCGGACTGACAAATTTTTATCGAGGGGGGCTAGAACCGAGCGTTACATGCAGCTAATGCTACAGCTAACAGGAGGAGGTAGGAGTAGCTACGTTTCCGCAGACTTTGAATTTTTGCAAATAGATGTGCCTAAACATGCACAGGACACTTGGAAAACACACTAAAGGGCATATAAAACCAGAAAAAGCAGAATATGGGACCTTTAAAGCTTTTTCTCTTGCCTGGCCCTTGCGGATGTCATTACCCAAACAGACCACACAAGGGTGCCAGCGCTCATCTTTGCCAAGTATTGATTTGTTTGTTGTCTCTGACACTCCATCTGTTTGTTTGTATGTAAATGTTTGCATGGTGTGGGTGGACTGTGGAGCTGAATCGTCCTCTGGGATAAATAAAGTTCAAGTAAGTCGAAGTCCTCGAAGGTTAATGTCGGTGCCCTAATGGTTAGTTTGCACGTCCCAGGTACAGAGGATGTTGTCCTACAGTTTGGTGTCCCGGGTTCAAGTCAAACCTTTAGCTCCTTTCCTGCATGCCCCCCCCCCCCTCTCTCTGTCTGGTCTTCAATAAAGTAAACATAAATCTTTAAAAAAAGGAAGTTATTGCATGTTCTAATCTGACCTTGATGGATGCCCCGGCGAAGCGGCTCAGCTGTTTGATGTGCTGTCCTTTCTTTCCGATGATCGCTCCCACCGCCTGAGCTGGGATGTAAATGTGGACCGTCTCCTGCTCGGGAGCCTGAACGCACAAAGAGAAAGTTTTAATATTAACCAAAGCATCATCTGATTAATATGATGATTTAAACAACTGGTTTGGATTCAACATAAAAGGAGGGAATTTAAAATAAATGTAGATGTTCAAGAAGTGTTAGTAGAGAATCATCGATCTGACAAAATGTTTAACACTCAAACTGAAGATTAACCACCTCCAAATGATGACCATGCATGATTTACTGGAGGAGACTTTCTTACCCCAAAGCACCCATAGGGGGCGCCAGAAGATGCATTTCCAGGCGGGGGTGGGGGCATGTTGGCGGAGGAGGGGAAGAGGCCGAGCGCTCCGAGGTTCAAGCCAGGGATCAGGTGAGTCTGTTGCTGTCAAGAAGAAGACGAGACGATTAAAAATGTGAGACTGAAAAAGACAAAGAGTTCAAACTGACAAAAGAGTGTGTGTGTGTGTGTGTGTGTGTGTGTGTGTGTGTGTGTGTGTGTGGCGAGACTCACATTCATAGCAGCGATGTCGTTCTCGTACGCCTCTCTGACCTTCTTCATCACCTCGTTCTCGGCCAGACAGCACGCCTCAATGGATCCTTTCACAGTGATGGTTCTCTCTGGGTTGTACAGCGTCAGGTCCTGCAGGCTGCACACAGAGCGACAGAACGTCACATGAAGACGATCGGTTGACTTGAAAGAAGTAGTATGAAACTCTGACATCATAGAGAGCCGTCTCCTCCCGCCCCCTCCTCTCTAGAGTCGATGCTCACGCAGGTTGCCATGTGGTGGACTCTGAAGCTTCAGTGTTTAGCCAGCTCTGCATGGGTCTGTAAACCTTTCTAACCTCTCTCCATTTTTCAAAAGCATCTCCAATATTGATCCTAGTTTGAGCACGTTTCTGCTCGTGGAGCTTATTAGAAACATGCAGAGGCTTTTTAGGTCGGGTACAATCACTTCTATCTGAACCACTTCTCTTGCCCGCTTCCATCACTGCAACACCTGTTGGTTTGACCTGATAACTGCTCTCATATCTAGCAAACCGAGGGGCGTCCAAAACGGCCGTGTGGGGGATGTCTTAAAAGCGTCTATCTTCTCTGGTCCAAACAAATCCAGAGCATTCAGGACCAGAATCTAAAGTTAGAAGGAGGACATACTGGCTGCTGCATTGTTGTCAGAGAAGCCAGCACTTCAACATAGCATGTTTCCTTAATGTCTGATCATATAGTAAGCTCACTTTATCATTTCACTCTCTACACATCTCACTGATTGGACCTTTAATGTTGAAGTGTGTGAGTCTTACGGTGAGATGGTGATCTTGGTGTCTGTGTCCTGTTCGACTTTCTTCAGGTTGCGTCCCTCCTTTCCGATCAGACGTCCCACAAAGTTGTTGTGAGCCAGAATCTTCAGAGGAACCTCATCAGCACTGAAAATAAAACAAAACAGTGATTAGAGGAAGAAATAAAATAAGATCTACGAGCAGAATCCTTCCAGATATTTGACGTGATGAAACCTGTGAGACGTGTTTGTTGCTGACAATAGGAACCTGTAAGTCTGTAAAATGTTGAGTTCTGGTTTAAAACCTACGTCTTGGTGTCTTTGGCCTCCTGGTGCATGATGTCGAGGATCATGCGGCAGGCGGACGAGCAGCCCTCGGGGGTGGAGTGGATGCTGATCGGCTTCTCAGCAGCGCCAGCGTTCTCCTTACGATGGACGTCGATCCTGCAGAGACAGAAACGATCAGAATTTTTAAAGTAAGACACCGAGACCTTAAGAGAGTACGCCGGTCTTCCTGACCCGACCGTGACCATCACAGCGTGCAATGGACTCACTTGCTCTGCGTCTGTTTGGTGATGTTCCTGATGGTGGCGCCCTCCTTCCCGATGATGGCTCCCACGTACTGCGTGGGCACCAACAGTCTCAGAGGGATGTCGGCGTGCGGAGGTTTGGGAGGCATCCCGGAGTTTGGTGACCCTCCTCGGGGTCCGCCTCGAGACCCATATCCGGGGCGCCGGCCGTTATCAGGCCCCCGCTGACCTCCATCCATCTCAGAGTTCTCATCGGGGATGTAGGAGACTCGCAGGGCGTTGTTCTCGAACTGATAACCGTTCAGCTTCTGGATCGCTCTGAGGAGGAAACACGACAAGATGTTTAATTTAAACCAGCGGAGATGAGGTTTAAACATCTGGAATATAAAGGAGCGAAATACACAAGACAATGAAGACATGCTGTGCAGTGAAGGGCAAGTTGAAGCAACACGTTTTAACGATTTAAAGTGACTTGGTTTGTAAACAGCGGTGAAGACGAACACCACACAGTTTGATATCATCTGTAATTAAAGATTTCTATCATCTCTAATCGCTCATTTTGTCTCTAAGTGTTTGAAATAATTCTTCAGAAAAGAGAGACGACTCCACAAAACAAACTCAAGTTCTCAGTTGTAGTTCCACTAAATGACCACTAGATGTCACACGAGGAGCGTCAAATACAACACCACCCAAACCCCTGAAATTAAATACCAATCAATGTTTCTCTGACACATTCTTTTATCGTCTTAAATATTAAACAAGTGTTTCATTTTGAAAGGGCACTGACAGGAAGTCGTTTTTTAGAAGTGTAAGACAGCGTTATTGTTGAGGGTTTGAGGGATCTCAGTCACAAAGAGGGAAAAGTAATGACATGTGAACTTACTGTCTGGCGTGCTCCCGGGATGCATATGTGACGTTCACCACGGCCGTCTCGCTGTCGGTGTTCACTGAAAGAAACACAAAGAAACCCGATGTTTAAAGTCAGCTCGGCTGCAACTGCACAGCGCTCTTACAGAGACGGCCTCTGGTTGAACACTTTGGATATATAAATAAAGTTATTAACATCATTCCTTCAGCTGAGAGAGAGAGAAACAACTTCCTTTCAGATATTTTCAATCAAAGACGGTCAATCAAGCGTCGTGCTGCTCGGGTGTCTCACCTTGTTCACAGTTTTCTACGGTCCCACACTGGGCCAACAGGCCGTCCAGCACCTGAGAGAGAGAGAGAGAGAGAGAGCTGTTAATTGCGAATAGTGTGACCTTAAAAGTGTTACAGGATTATTGTTCCGGTTGACTGGACGCTTATTGGTCACGTTCTCATTCAGATGTGCAGTGAAATATAACGACCGTTCTGCAAAGTCACGCAATAAAAATACTCAAACATGACGATAAGAGCGATGTGAATATCAAAGCGTGCAGTTTGAAGACATAAATGATGTACAACACATGAAATGCTACAATAAGGAAAACAAGTATCTCAACTAAGTTGTGACGGTGTCGGCTGTCGGGGACGACGAGGTTGAAGATTCATCGATTTCACAACTTTTTTTTTAAAGCAGATTTTTGTCTTTTCCTTAAAGGAGATGCAGCGTCAAGAATCCCCGAAAACAGTGAGGGGCTTTTGTTTTAATTCTTAATTTAACATCTTCATATGAAAGACGTTTTTGTGGTTTCTCCTCAGAGTCTTTGATTGCTCGTCTGCATGCTGCGATCTGATCCTCAGGATGTGAAGGGCTGTGTCTGCGGAGAGACGTCGCCCTCGTGTGGACAAACACAGCATGACCACAGCAGCGGAGAAAATCTGTCACACGGAGAGCGAGAGAGAGAGAGAGACATTCCCACAGGCACGAGCTTGCCAAAGGAGGCCGGCGGCGTGCCACACCCTCATGAAACAATAACGGTACACAACGGCTCTCTCTCTTTCTCTCTCTCTCTCTCTCTAGGATTGCAGCATCTTGATCCCCCTCATTCACACTTTCTGCTTTTAATGGCGTGTGCTGAAGGAGAAACGAGAGGAGTCAGAAACATCAGCTGCTTTCTGAAAAACATGACTAAACGTTAAGAATGTCAAAGTTTGAGACGTTTTAGAGGTCGGCTTTATTTAGAGATTATTATTATTATTATTATTAAGAGATTCCGCTTCCTGAAACCTCCAACAGCAGCTTCATTTACAGTTTAACAGTTTTATTTGGGTTGGATAAACAAGGAGATACTCGTGTCTTTGGGGAACAAAGATGGTTCTGTTATCAGCTTGTCGACTTTCTGCAGGCAGCTGAGAGATCTGTGAAGTTCAGACACAAACCTAGCTCTGAACTGTCGGGATCAGCTGAGACGATAGAACGAGCTTCACTCATAACGTGATGATTCTGAGATGCATTCAGTCAATATTAGAGCTTTCACACGGGCACAAAACTCCTGTAGTTTTCATGCTGAGCTCCATGTGTGAACAACCACATCAGGAGAATATCCGGTGTGCGTGAAAACAGCTGATGTGTGACTTAAAGGACGTTGCTGAAAATATTGGGCGTGCAACCAACAGAGTCCAACTGAGATTGGGTACGAGGAAACAGAATCAGCGCTTTATCACCGCTTGGTGCAGGGATGTGATGTGTGAGTGTGAAAAAGGAACTGACCTCCCACTGCAGGTGAGGAGGAATGTTTCTGATCTGCAGCTTCCTGGTCCTGAGAAGACAAGAAGAGGAGCAGGTTAGAGACTTTAAAATCAACAAAGAGAAAGACCTGTGAGACAAACAGCTGCAGGTTAGAGGAGATGTTTCTGGATGAGGTTCATCTGATGGTGAATCAAAATCACTCCATCAGGTTATCAAAACACACACACGCGCGCGCTCGCACACACACGCACACGCGCCTGCATCTTAAGACAAACTTAAACCTTGTGCGAGCGTCAGCACATCGTCTGTTCGTCCGTCATGTCATTTTTTTTTTCTTTAAACTGTGATCAATAATAAGCATGACTTTGTTTGACAGATTTTACACCTGTAGTATCCCGTTAGCCGGCCTAAAGCGATGGGTAATCACCACCTGTCCCAGTTTGACCAGGACCGCCCCGTTTTAAAGCTCCATAAAACACTAATATGTCCTGGTCTTGAACAGACCCTCTTCCATGGAGGGTTCTGTTTTGAATCATCAGACGTTTTTGACCATGAGGTCCTGATTTCCCTGACAAACCATCCGTACCAACATTTCTCTGAACCGAGAGGAAAACGTCTCCTTCTTGGATTCTGAACGGCTTCCAATGTAGACTAAAAAACATTTTTCATCAGGTACGTGAGTGTCAGGACGTTTTTGTTGTATCCATGTGTCGTCCTCCGTTTATCTCAGGTGTTTTGAGGACATTAATGAAGCAACAGCAAGAAGCAGGGCAGCATTGTCGGCTAAGTGACGAGGGGAGGTCGGTGTTTGTGCTCGTTGCCGTTTCTCACTGAAACCGTGTTTGTGTGAATATTTCCTGAAACTCAAAGAACTCATCTGTGTTCTTTAAACCTTCTTCAGTTTCATTTCTTCCAATTCAAGATTCAAAAAACGTTATTGTTAATATTCAACCCTGCACACCCCCGCCAACAGAGCATCAAACCGCAACAAGAACCAACCCCCAAATTAACCCCGCCCCCCCCCCCCCCCCGAGGCCGTGAATAGTCTTTTGTGCGTCTAAAATACCTGGCGTCCCCCCACCCAGGGAGGAAAAAAGAAAAGCTCTGATGCTCGATCAATACTTGCCTATAATCACAAGCTCCACCCCCAAAAACCTGCCACAAAAACAGACCTGCTCCCCACACCTCAAAACCACAGACACAGACACAGACACACACACACACACACACACACACACACACACACACACACACACACACACACACACACACACACACACACACACACACACACACACACACACACACACACACACACACACACACACACACACACACACACACACACACACACACACACACACACACACACACACACACACACACACACACACACAGAACTTGTTTGACCCCAACTGATGTCGCCCGCCAACCCACAGCCTCTCTGATTGGCTGAAACCATGGCAACAGGTCAGGAATGGGCGGACAAAACAACACGCTTCACATTTGCTTACTTGCTCGCTCACTCGTGTCATTCTTTCCATTTTTAACGTGTTTGTCTTTCACCTCCATGAGTCTGAGCCGCCATGTTGGAGCTCTCGCCACGCTGATCCAAGCAAAACGCTCCAAATGATGACTCGACAGTTTTTATTCCAACATGCAGGAAAACTGACGTAACATCGTATCCAATGCATTGATTTTTGTTGTTCATATGCAAAGATGGAAACACGCCGCAGCTTCAAAATGACTCAAGTCAAACGTGAAAGCGGACCTGTTGAGGTTCTCTCAGCTGTGAAGGCTTCACATCCAACAAAGGACTGGAGAGGAGAAAGAAAGAAGAAGAAGAAGAAGCAAAGAGGGAGGAGGAGAGAGAGGCTCTGCTACTACAAGGGGCAAAGGGCAAAGGTCGGGGCCCCTCAGACCAGACAGAGGGGCCCCGAGGTGGTCTGACTCTGTGGGTATCGTTAGGAACACAACAGAGCAGAGACACATATGTAAATGTGGGATCCGTTAGGAGTGAGTGTCCGGTTCCTTTTGGGAGCATCACTCCTCTATAGTCGTATAAACTCATAACAGAGCATTAAATTATGGAGCTAATCGCTAATCACACTCCAACGCTAACAGCAACTGCACGACTGATTGCACCGACAGAGGACACGGATGGTTGTGCAGCTACACCAAAACAAAAAAAAACTCTCACTTCCTGAAATCCATACGCTTCCTGTAACAGAAACAGTCGACCATGAAGAGCCTTCAATTGTTACCAAAATCACTTTCTAGGTTATGGTGTGTGGAGTGAATACTGAGCAAAGACTGAAGCAACTAGAAACAGATTTTAGATTAAACTCTTTAAAGCCCCGTCCTTTACCTGGTGTTTTTGTCTGAGCGCCAGCGTCTCTTGTGACAGAGCGAGGCATCGACAGACCAACAACTACTCTGAGGGGTACAAATGTGTTGTTTCCACGGCTTGAATCTTTGCAGCTGCAGACGTTTGTGTCGATCACTTGTTTTTAACAAATCCACTTCCTCTCTAACAGAAAGGTCTTTCTCTGCAGGGATCCTTTCTGTACTGTTCACATACTTAGAGTAACAATCTGAGCCTGTCAGGGAATCAAACTGCTCAGCTGCGGCTTGTTCAGTCCGGATCAATGGGAAAACACCTGAATCAATAATGACATCAATCTAATCCCTCATGCTGCATGTGAAAGGGGTCACTGATGTAAGGGCACAGTCATACTGGCCATCCGTACCGTGCCCAAGCACGCTTCAATGCTAAAGTCAAGTTCGTTTGACCAGTGTGACCGCTCCGTATCGTGCTCAGGCACGGTACACTTCCTTGGCTTTGGCATACTTCGAAGAGGTGTGCTTCGGCACGGTACACTTCATGCATGAGCACAAGCACGCGGGTAAACAGCGCTGACAGCCTTCATTATGGAGAAATCCAGAGTTTCATGTCTGTATCTGACTAAAATGACACAATATAAGCCACAAAGTAGCTGTCATGCTCTCTGTGTTTTTTTCTGATGTGCAGACTCGGACTCGACTGCGTGTCTCTTTTTCTCTCTCTCTCTCTCTCTCTCGTCCGCTTGTTTGTAAACTGAGCATGCTTCATAATAACATAAAGCATGCATGTGTTGTATTAAGACGTTATGTACAAGAGGTAATCGTGCTTAGGCACAGATAGTCCTGTGCAGTGTGACCGCGGGCCGCACCGGCCAGCGGGGGAATGACGCTGCGGGGGGGGGGAATCGTGCTTGGACACAGCACGGTATGGATGGCCAGTGTGACCGCGCCCTAAGGGACCTCTTTCTGCATGCCTGGCAATACTCAACGTCAGACACGATCACGTCTTAGGCTGCACACAAGACACATCCTAAACATTTCTAATGTGCACATGCACAAAGTCAGGATGCCAGAAAAGAAAGAAGGGAAGAAGGGGGCTGACTCGGACATTAGATCCCAACAAGAACTTGTTAAACTTATTTCAGTCGACTCCAAAGGCAGAGGGAGCTAATGTCAGCCAGGAGGCTAACAGTACTGATCGAATGTGCATGAGTTGATTTAAATCATATCTTGAGAGGGCCTTTCAAGGGCCCAGACATTTCTGACTTCCTGCACGCCACATCTGATCTGCGGAGCAGCTCGGTCAAAAATAGACATTAAGAGGAGCTTGGCAGAGTGCTGCTTCCCAAACCGGCTGTGGTGCATCTGGAGGGATCAGGAGCAAACCGGGGATCAGCTACAGCGGCTTTGTCTCAGCCAGAACACGTCCCTGTTGTGCACGATGGAATTTAAACCGAATGCATCCTCTTCATGCTCTCTGCCAGAAAGCAAATATGCACCAAACCTTTCCTTTAAGCCTCAACTCAGGCGTTCTAATCACCATTTAACGAAGCAGTTAGAAGATAATCTTAAGACTAAAACACATACAGAGACCAGGATGTCCAGTTCAGCCATCGCCTGCTACCATTCAGAACGCCGCTCACAGTAACAGCTCGCTCTGAGACATCCCTGAGCCTGGAGTGAGCGCTGGCTGCAGCAGCCCAGAGTGCAGAGGGTTAATATTTTATAAGAGCTATCTAGCCAGCAGAAAATCTCAGATGAATTTTTTATCGCTAATGGTGAAGAACAAGCAGCCAAACCCCGTCATCCGGTGTGCTTACCCAACCCTCGTTACCGGACAAATTCCTCTAATCATCCAATCTGAACCAGCTGTGACACCTTCAGAGCTCCACCCACTGACCCCTTAAATAAATCAGCTCCATCATGGCTGAGGGGTGTGCACTGCTGAGGGGATATTTCTGCAGGAAGATTAGACGCTACATGAGTGGATGCAGGGGCGGCGAGTTCAGGTGAAGATTCAGGATGCAGAAAAGCCTGGTTCAACAATCTATCATAAAGACAAATCCAAATGATGATTAAATTAAGAATGAATTTAGTTAAACCTGAGACCTACTGTTGCACGTTTGCTTATCTCGATGTTAAGTACAAAAAGTCGGATGTGTGCAGCTTTGAATCAACAGGAATCTGCAGCGTGATGAAAGTATGTCGAGCTTCATTTGAGCCGCTGACTGACACAGAACTTACTCTAGAAATAACAAATGAAAATCATCCCTACAGAGGTGACCATAGAGCAGGTAAGATCTTAGAAACATCCCTTAATAACAGCCAGGTAAGCCAACTGGAAAAGATGATACTGAACCAGCTTCTTTTTTTTTTAAACATCAAGCCAAGCGGCAGAGTTTATGTGCAGAGGAAGAGAGAGTCCCAAAGTGTTTGAGCCACAAATTCACAAGCACAATCACTGTTTGTTTTCAGTCTGACACGAGAGACGAGAAGAAGACCCTGATCAGAGGACCTGAGGGGTCCACTGGGGAGGGAGAGATGGAGGAGGTCAGGGATATAAACAGCTGCCAGATCATGCAGGGCTTTATCAACAAACAGAATATTTTAAAAATGAATTCAGGCTCTCATTGGAAGCCAGTGCAGGGAGACTGAAGGATCTCTAAAAAGGTCTAACTCCGTAGGGATCACTAAAAACTTAAAGTAGTTACAGAAACAGATTATTAGCACTTTTATGGCCTTATGGAAGGAATGTTTTCTCCTCAGTTGCAGGAGAAATACCGCCAACTAATTTCAAGAGTTGCCACACGACCCTTAACTTTATTTTCCTCCCGTCTGGTTTGCAAACTGAATCTAACATCTATCATCACTTCCGACACCTCACTCTCAACCCTCCCTCTCCAGAGTTTTCCCCCCTTAAAGCTTCCCTGCATGGCGGCTGGAGAGAAAGTTCCAAGATATGTAACGGAGTCTGAGAGCTTTAAATAGACAGCACGGGGCAGGAGGAGGGAGGAAAACCAGAGACAGGAGGAGGAAGAGGCAGCGATGCAGAAGGAGAGATTCCACATGGTTAAGACGGAGGAAGGAGAGGATGCACCAGGCTCTCAATGAACAGTGTGAGAGGAACGTGTGGTTTTAAAGGCATCACACAGAATGAAGAACTGCTGCATCAGGGATCATTTTCTCCACTTCCTCGTGTTACTACAAAATAAATATAATACACCTGGCTGCTGCCCTCCAAGCACATTCACCCTTCATCCATCTTACATCCCTCAGAGCATTTTCTGCACCTACTGCGTCTGAGTCTTCACCTTAAAAACCATCAAACGCACAGAAAACATCCCAGGGAATAAAATCCTGCTTCAGACGAGAAATGTTACAACTCTGCAGAAGTTAGAAGTATAACAGAAGCTAAAAAAAGAACAGAAACTGAGCTATCCTCTGTCACAGCAGTCACAGCTCTCTCTCTCTGATTGGCCCACATTTGTAGGATAAAGGTCACCTAGCTGACTCACTGCACTCTCATTGGTCCACAAAAAAACCCTTCTTAAAGCTGAATCTCATCCAATCAAACTTTAATAGCGATGCAACAGTGAGGAGTGGGCAGACGCTCGGCTCCTGCTATCTGCAAATGCACTCAGGTATACAATATTTATGTTTATGAATCATAAAAAACGCTCACATACGTTTTCTGTACTTTTTAACTGATTGTTTCTGCAAAAGAAGCTGCCGATTATTTACCAATGGTCTTCTTCAAAGAAATGACTTTTCATATCCTCAACTCTGCACATCCTAAATTACTCCTACACTGTGAAGGCTACATGCAGACTCTTATTATTCCCATAGTATATGATATACTTTATTAGGTGTATTCTGCAGAATTCTCATTCATTTTCCTACCTACCTGTTTTCTGATACACTAATTGATTTATACCTGTTGTATCTTTGGTATTTATAGATTTTTTTGAAGGTATTTTTATGTGAATGTCCTGCATTTTAAAGTGATTTAATAACAATAAGCTGCTGTCATGCATTAATCTCACACTTAATATCATCCCTGTCTTGTTCTCTAGTTAGACATGCCTGTAATTGTTTTAATAAACATTTTTAAACTAGTTTTTTTTTTTTTTGGAGATACTCCTCATAATAATATACAATTATTAAAATGATGAATTCCCACTTCTCTCACGTACATGAACTACACATGAAGTTGCCCCTGCTCTTTTAGAAGAAATATGGACACGCGTAGAAAAGACACTTATGTAGAATCGCTGTTTTTATGCGTTTCTATGACAACAAATACGCTACGCGCCGTTAAACGTATTTAAAAACGATATGAGAGACTCTACCATCATGTTGACGGCATTTTCAACGGACCTGGAATTAATTTAGGGGAGAGGAAATGAGGAACGGGGTGAGGGAGAGAGGAGAAGGGTACAACAGTAGTCTACGGGCTAAAGTTCAGGCTCTGCTCTCCTCTCTGACCCCGCCTGCAGCTCGCGGACAGGCCTCCATTTTGGATCTGCGAGAGAACTCCATTTTGAGCCCAAACTCGACCTCCTCAATGTTACTGTTCTACCAATGAGACATTTTTTCTGTCGTGAAATACTTGCACACACAAATACAGTTATCTAACGTTATAAACACACCTCATATTTCATTCTGTGGCGTTATAACCGCCTGTATAGCCGCGGGGCCGCCATAAATTAGAGATCTGCACATTAATGTCGTCTTCAGCAGGCTCAGCTCACAGGGCTCTGCTAGCTTCTAACCGTTACTTCTTCGTTTAAGTGTAAATTAAATCAACTTCCAAAGATACTACAGATTGTTACTGTGAAATTAGCGGAGACGTAAAATGGTGATTCATTCAAAACCCACTCAGTGAGGTGTTCAACACCTTCGGCAGCTCTTCCCTCAGCACTGCCTCGCCCCCTTCCCTCCTCCTTCCTCCTTCTTTTACTCGCCATTTTGTGATGCTCATAGCCATTTCACGTCGAGTCCACGGAGCCAGGCGGGGGGGGGGGGGGACAGACTGCAGGCCCACAGGAAGGCTGTGAGTGGGGGTTTCACTCGTGGAAATGTTGACGTTAATGCCAGTTCTGTGTCAAACAGCAGAGTTGTCGACCGTAACAGCGAAATGTTCCCCTCAAAGAAGGTTAAAGGTGAGGAGTTTGTAATGTTTCCAAGGCGACGAGCCTTTCCCCGCTCATTAAAACAGTAAAAGAAGCCCTTTTTTAATTAATAAAAGAAATAAAGGTATTTCTATAAACTCTCCTCTTGATTATGGTAATATTTACACCAAAGCTTAGAGATTATTTATTTTTACAATGCCATGAAAAATGCTGGATCAGACAACATAAACAATAACTAACAGAGCAAAAGTATGTTATTTCATACTGTAACACAATTAAAATGTAAAATGTGTACATACAAACGTATCTAATAATTGTATCATAATTTATAGAGCTAGCCTATTTAATTTGACAGCCCGTATTCTTCAGTTAAAAGAACATTTTGGTTAATTTCATATGTTCAGGAGAAAACCATTATTTGCAAAAAACTAGTATGCTAAAGCAGTGTTTCTAAACTGGTCGAGCCTCAGGACCCACCAACTAGTCCTTCATGAGAAATGTATTTATTTAAATAAAAATTGTGCAGTGTGGACCTCAGATGTTACAAAGTGTGACAGAACAAAGAAACTCAATGAAACAACGTTGTTTAAAAGTGTTTCATAGACTTTTTGACAGCATTCTTCTTATAAGCGCACATTCTCGACCCACTTATAGGTCCCAACCCACTAGTTGAGAAACACTGTGCTAAAGTAAACAATCATGACATTATTTTTTCCCAGTGGTTGTCACAAAAAGGTTAACTTGTGCTAGAAAATGTTAGGCTAAATATAACTACATTCAATAATTCTCGAAATAGTGGCCTGTGTAGACTAAATCAAAGTCAAATCTTTGTTACCTAAATTATTTTAAAAGCACGCCAAAGACAGGAGAGAAAATGGTGTCATATAGAATAACACAAAGAGATTGGTTTGGTTTGGTTTACAAAGTTAATTGAAGACTTAAGTAAGAAAAAAGATGTTGATCACTTGACAGATTCAGAGTCATATAAAGGATAAAGACGTACAATCTAAGAGGAGGATAAGCGTCTTAATAAGAGGAGTTATACAGGGAGGTAAATAATCTTCCAAAATATTCTCCTGTACACATATCTCATTATGTTCTCCCTTCTCTCATTCACACTGACATGTGAGAGCCAGTGGGCGGCCATCTTGACCAACGCCCATTTACTACAATGAGTGTGCAGTCATATGACGGAGAACAGAGCACGAGGAGGAGGTGGAGGCGGGAAGGGCACATGCGCCATTACATGAGCTGTGTGTGTGTGTGTGTGTGTGTGTGTGTGTGTGTGTGTGTGTGTGTGTGTGTGTGTGTGTGTGTGTGTGTGTGTGTGTGTGTGTGTGTGTGTGTGTGTGTGTGTGTGTGTGTGTGTGCTCAGTCAGCGATAAAACACAATAAAACCTCCACTTCCACCCGAACCATCTGCTTACAGCTGACACTACAACTGTTATCAGAGAGATATAAGTGTGTAAAGATGTTTAAATATAAAGATAGAATCACTGTTAAGGAATCGACAACTGCTCGAGATCATATTTAAGCCGCAGGGTGAGGATGCACGCGCTGTTACAAAAGCAGGGACACACCTCCCTCCGTGCGCGCGCACAGACCAACCCCCCTCTAGGATGTGAAACTCCACAACCGGAAACGCTTCACATTCATTCCAGCTCTATTAAAAAAGTTAATACAAAAAGATACTCTTTCGTTAAATAAACAATACGTCTTCCAAGTAGAGCGAGTTCGTGAGCTCACACCTTTGGCTTTTCTCCCCCTCGAGCGCATCACACGAGCACGAGCACGTCGCTCCATTCACAAAGTGCGGAAAAACTACTCGGGAGTAACCTCGCCTTCAGGTGTTGTCTGAAATAATCGGACAAATGAAATTATCACCGAAAACATTCAGAAACGGAACATTAGCGCAGAAAGAAATGGGGACACAAAGAAAGTAAATGTTGGCTTGATGCTCAAAAGATTCTATCATGCTACTTAACATGATTCAAATACATTTCTGTCTTATTTTTTATTGTAATATGGGAGATGGCGTTTCAAATATTAATCTGTTGTCCACTTAAGAGAGATCTTTTTTGAGATATGCTATAGGCCAGACTCAGAACAATAAAATACATTACATTTACAAGATTTAGATGTTTCTTTTTTCCTTGTTACGTCCAAAAACTAGTGAACACACCAAAGAATATCAACTGTCCGAGGAGCACTTGAATGCAGCATTACTACAGAAGCGCGGGAGGTGGGAGGGGCTCTCCGCCTTCCGAGATAGAGAGAGGGGGGGAGGAGAGAGAGGGGGAGGGTTATTCTATAGAATGTGTGCCATGAGAGCACCGCTGACATGCAGCACGGGGGGGTTTAGGGGTTTTTCTGTGTTTTACTGAAGCACTAACTACAGAAAAACGGAAGATTTTTCTCTCCCGGTTTGAGTGAAGAGTGTCAGGGTGTACTCGCGCGCTGTCACCGGTTAAATCCCCGCGCTTCTTCCCCTCGCACGCGGCAGGTATTCATTAAAAAAAAAAGGGTTAATTGTTTTTAATACACATACTTCATTAAAACGTGAATTCAAGACGAAGTGGAGAATAAAAGCCGACCCTGCTGCAGGAGGAGAAAAACACATTTGTTTCTCATTTAACAGCCGCGCGAGCTGATGTGGCACAAAACTCCGACCATTGGAGATAAAAACCTTCGAGGCGCCATCTTTAAAGTCTCAACATAAAGCTCAACATGAAGCTCAACAAGAAGCTCAACATGAAGCTCAATGTCCCCTCTTCCATCCACATTAAATGTTTTTAATACATCGTTTAAATTCGGAGAGAATTAAGAGAAGTTAAAGCAGAAGAGCAGAAAAATGGCGGCTGAGTTTATTTTAATAAATGTGGTTCTTATATTCTGGTTATATATTGTGTATATAATGTGGTTCTTATATTTTAATAAATGTGGTTCTTCTTATAACGTGATAACAGCATCACACTGAAGTTTATTATTTAGCTTTAAATAATTCAAACAGGCCTACTCTCTGGATTAAAGGTGGACATTCAGACCGAACATAAAAACCAGCACAAAGGCCTTTAACTAAATTTAAAACAAAAGGTTAAGTTACTTATTAACGGAAATATAACATCATAACAGACGTAAGAGACATAAAAACACATTCCTGAGTGTATTTTCAGATCACAAGCTAAACATTTATAATCTTATTATATTTTCTTAATGTGAAAACATTTTTTATCTGACAGCAGAAAATCTTAAAATGACAAAACTACGAGAAAAACCAAACACTTAAGATGTCCAACAAATATATCAAATTAAGTTAAACAGATTTTTAAAGCCAACTGATAGAAAATAAAAAATAAAATACATTTTCCTTTGACAGTTTGTGATTCAATCTTTCTGAAACTTTTTGCTTTAAATACAAAAACAAGTCAAATAATCTCGTTTTTAATCTCTAAAACACCTAATACAAGTTTTTTATCCTTCATGTGAAGATGTTTTAAAATATCGAAAGCAAATTGACCGTTTATCACATTTATTACATAAAAACAATTTGAATGTTTAGAATGTTTTTTTAATGTTAGTTTAGTGTGAATCTAAATCATACAGATTAAAAAAATATATTTTTATAAAGTATAAAATCTCACAAATATTCACAGAGCAATCCGAATATTCACAAACAAAATGAGTTGCATAGAAATGTTTTTGAATATCAGAAGAAGTATGAAGTGAATTTTCACAAACGATGGATAAAGCTTTGTTTCCAGTTCATACATTCACATTTACTAAAAATATTTTCCTCTATAAAAATGTAAATCACGACTTCTGATGTGTTCATTAATACAGTTTTTACGCTCGTTTCATGAATTCATCGTTCTGATGTTTGAGGAGCTGCAGAAACGTTTGAAAGGTTTGAAGAATCTCATTCACGTGCAGATTTTATTTTTAACGTGTCGTCTGTTTCCTCCTGTTTTTATTCTACTTTTTAAAATGTGTTGTTTACTAAAGATTTTAATCAGACAGAAATCAACAATTTCATATAAACCTGCACAGATTGAAGAACAGGAAGAAAAACTACAATTTAACTAAATTATCTGCAGAGTCTCGTCAGATTTTCATGTTTATAGAACGCATCTTTACATCTCTGCAGAGGACCCTGAACACATCACAACTAATTATTGACTTTTATTTGTGTCACTTTTTGATTTGTGATTCTGACCCTCGTCTCATTCCATTTAATTATCACAAGTTGAAGTGATTATTGATGTTGTATTAACTGAGATGAGTTTTTACTGCACAGTGTGAACAACAGACACTTTTCTTCACTTTGCACACACAAAGGGTTAGACATTAGAGTTTTGTATTTGGAGTTTTTGAGAGATTTAGAGTCAGTTTTTAACCTCCTGCAGTCAGGTTTCTTTATTCTAAAAAAAGAAATAAGAATAAAAACGTGATGACTGTTTGATTCCTGCCTCAGATTTGAAAGAAAAGACGATTAAACTTCATTCTTTCTGTCTCTCGTTTTTTTAAGGCGGTGTCGTTCCTAGAAAGAGGAATAGAAAGCAGAGAGGGGCCGGCCTCCAAAAAACAAAATGGGGGAGAAAGAAGGAGGAGGAGGGAGTTCCTGCTTTGTCTTAATGTGAGCCAGTGTGTGTGTGTGTGATTGAGTGTGTGTGTGTCAGTCAGTGTGACGTCAGCCTCTACTTTGTTTTGAATCGTTGAGGAACAGGGCGGGACCAACGAGAGCCAATAGGTGAGCAGCAAGGAAAGGGGCCCGTCTCTGCACGCGCACACACACACACACACATACACACAGTAACACACACAGAGTCAGGTTCTCAGTGTGAACAGCAGAGGGCCGCCTGAGTCTCTAATCAGACTCTGAAACAGACTCGGGCAGCAGGATCTCCTCAGACAGAAAGGAGCAGATTTTAAAAATCAAATTCACTCCGACATTCAAACTTAAATTCTTCAAGTCTTTCGTCGGTTTGTTTCTCTGAGCGAGGGAATCAAATAAAAAAAGATCAGAAACTTCTGAACTTTTTTGTCTGAATCGGACAGAAAGTTCTCGAATGAATCCGAAGATTGAAAACATGAAGATCTGAAGAATTCATTCTCTCTAAAGTTTCCTGCTGTGTGGGAAAAGAAGACGTCGTCTCTGAGGAGATTTTTCGAGTCGAGCTTTGTTTACAAAGTTGTAAAATAACTCGACTCGTTTGCACTTTTCCTTTTAGTCTTCGTAAATAATGATTGTTTTGTGGTTGTAGATTTTAAACCGTCTGCAGAGCTCCTGCACAACTAATGCTCACAATTATTCATAACTAACACAAACAAATCCTCAGTTTGTTTGCAAACTAAAATTAATAAAAGTGTTTTTAAAATCATAGTATCCTCCCAGTGTTATAAAAATAAATAAACACCTTCAAACAGATTTCCCTCGTCCAATTTCCTCTGAGCCGATCCAAGGTAATTTACCTATCAGATATCGGAGTGATCAAGATCTCTGGTCACTTTAAACTTCCTCAGCTCGCTCAGTCTCACTTTGAAGACGTTCAGACTGAACTTTAAGGACTGACTACAGATCATTTCCATGACAACGTTCAGACGAGATGGAGCTCCTCCTTCTTCTCTGCGATCAGAAGTAAAAACTGTTTAAAAGATTTATTTTGAAAACCTGACAGATTGTTGCTGCTTTCTGTTTGTGTGCACAACGTTCAGATAAACGTCTTTGGAATTATTTAAAAAAAACACAATGCATGGCGTTTGAGTGCTCTGCATCACAAGACGTCTGATGAACACGTTCAGGTCCCACCTGTGGTGGTCATGTGATGTCAGACTCGAGGTGGAAGACGAAACATCAACACCTGCTGAAGTCCGGACAACAACCTCGGACACTCGGAAAGAGTTAGGCGCCCGCCTTGCTGACTTAACGTCATATTCGTCATCACATGGCGAGCAAAAGATGTTTTTCTATTATTGTTGCACATCAACGTTTAGCTCAAATATAACTCGTAACATAGATATTCAAACATCTTCTTCGAAGTGTCCACGCCGTTTGAACGCAGCATTTGTCCCGCTTGTGGACATCAGAGTTAAACAAATCGTGCTGCGTTCAGGTGCTCCTCGGATCGTCCGACTTCAGTGTGTTCAGGTGATTTTTAAGTCTTTAAGTGAAACACGTTTTTAACAAAAACTAAAATATTAAAAATAGAACGTGTGTGATAGATGTTTTCTTCTGTCATCAAACAATAATAAAGAAGTTATAATTAAAAATGATTATATTTATTTCAGCTGTGTCTCTGTCATTTAGCTAAACGTTGACGTGCAACACGAGAATTAATAATATTAATAAAACGTCTTTTTCCCACCATGTTGATGGCAAATATGACGAGCGAGGTGGGGACCTGATTGTCTCAGTTTCTCCGACTCAAGAAGGTGTTCATGTTTCATTTTCCAACTCAGAAACTTGTTTTCCCGACGTCTCAAACAGCACATGAACGCAGCATTTCAACCAATAAACCGTCACAGACCGTCAATAAAAAACAAATAATAAATAAATGAAGTAAACTGCTTGAGATGACCTTGATGATTATACTTTAAAGAGAGACAACGAGACAAAAACACTGAGTCATCCAGAGAATCAGCAGGCGGCGATGGCGAGGCCTTTTCTGACGTCCTCGTCCACGGGTGGGACTCGCACATAAACCCGTTCATCAGACCGCATGCAGAGCGCCCTCGTGTTTTAACGCAGGAAGTTAAAATAAAGATTTAGGAGTTAAGAGTCTTTCTGCATCACATCAGCAGAAGAAGAACTGAAGTTTTTCTACAAAATATGTTCATAAAAAAATAAGAAATCATTCCACATTTGACATGAAGGACTTCAGTTTTATCGATATCTAAAACATTTTAACCAACTGAGGAACGACCTCGAGTTTAACCTGAAACCAGTTTCACATCTACAAACGATCCAGAATCAAGTCGGGATAATAAAAAACGTTCAAACTGAGCAGGAGATAAATAATTAAATGATAACAAGAGCTGCAGAATGACGACGAACACAGAACTAAACGACCTCGACTGAGATCATCAGAAAAATTCTCAGATTTCTTTATCAGGCGATTTTAAAAACTTAAACTTCTCTACAGGCCGGTCTGCAGAAACACGAGTGATTTAAATCAACGTGTGCACATCAAATCTTCTGTTTTGTTTTTTGTTTGTTTGTTTCATTTGTTTTGTTCTGAAATAAATTCTTGGAACAAATTTTGTTCTGATACGTTTTGGTTTTTTGTAACCAAACTAGTAGTGTCTTAAATAATTAGATTTTTAAGGGTAGGTGTAATAAGCTAAAGCTTCAGCCTACACCTTTTCGGTCAAAATGTTTTTGTTTTTTTCTTGTGACCGTAATAAAGTATTACTACTACTACTGTTAGCTGGAGGTGGAAGAAATCTATTTAATGCAAAAATCAAGATTCTTTTCTTCTGAGAGTTTTAGTCGATTTAAACTTCTATAAATCTTTTTTTGGGCTAATCAAGTTGCTCCCTGCTACATGCTAATGCTAGCTCTTTAACTCAGTAGAATGACAACCAGCCGGTCTGACAGATGAGTGGAGGAGATCCTGAAGTACTCATTCATAAACAGACTTTGAATCATGAATCGTTTTGAATTGATAATATATTATCTATCGACTCATGAGACACCCTAAAGATTTGCAGCCCTACAGTTAGCGACAGCCTCGTGGCTAACATCACAAAAAAAAGTCTGTTTTAATGCGACCTCTCACTGAAGCAAGGTTCAATAAAAAACGGGTTTTTGATGATTTAAAGGGTCACTGTGAGATTTAAGGTGTAAATAAAATATGGTCATTGTTTCTTTAAATTTGGGTGGACTGTATTTTTATTTTCTAACCTCAACCTTTTTATTTTCTAACCTCAGGAGCGACATTCACCTCTAAGTGAACGGAGCGGAGAGTTTATTTTTCTTTATTTTTCTTTCCTCCTGGGGTTAGGCTTCTGTGTTTTATTTTAAGGTCATTCATTAAAGGTTCTCTGTTTGTTGTATTTTCTTCTTTTGGTTAAAACTTCTCGTCTCCTCTTTTCATTCCAGGTTCATTATTATTAATTGTTGTTCCTCATCTCCTAAAGCAACCCGGGGAACGTCACCCGTACAGGAAGCAGAATCACGTTAAAGTGTCTCAAGTTTTGCAAACATGTTTCACAATTTGGCATTTGGCTTCCCAGCCACCGTACTTCAGCTGTGAAGAGTAAAAAACAAAGAGCAGGATTCAAATGAATCCTCCGCATTAAACTAAACGAGGAGTCATCGTTTATTAAGCAGCAATCTGAAGGTCGTTAAAAATCTTCCCCGACACGATTGAGTTTCTCCGTCGTGCATGAAATTTTGAAATCTGTGACAGGAAGTGCTATTTTCAGCTGCATCTGGGTCTGAGGGGTTTTCCCCCTTTTCATCGAGCAGCCTCTCGAGCTCCAAGTTTCCCCGACAGACGCAGAGAATGCAAAACCTCCAAACCCCCGAACATCAGCTCGTCTCTCTGCTGGAGGTTTAACATTCAGAGAAAACGGCTTCAACGTTTTTAATCATCACGACTTTCTCCTCCTCCGTCAGACTAAATGAATCCTTCTGCTTCTACAAGTCTCTCAACACACACACAGGATTCTCTGGAAGCTCCCACCCAGCATCACAATGCACAGCTACTGCGAAACCTCCCTCCACACACTCACACACACACACACACACACACATACACACACACTCTGCACCGGACCACGTGAGCCGGTGCAGTGGATGTGATATGGCACACCCCCGGCTAGCACACACCCACTTCAGAGGGAAAGAGAGATGGGGGGGGGGGGGTGAGGAGGGGGGAGGCAGAGCACATTACAGCGGTGGGGGGAGGGGACTCTCCCTCGCTCTCTCTTGCTCGCCGTCTTCTCTCTGCAGCTCATACATGTCTGCGTGTGTGTGTGTGTGTGTGTGTGTGTGTGTGTGTGTGTGTGTGAGGCATGTGACGCGCAGGCAGCGCCTCCATTTTAACTCTTTGAGAATCTCGGAGCAGGAAGAGAAGGAGGAGAGAGCAGAGGATCATGGGAGGGAACAATGAGACGAGGCCGGCGCTCTGTGTTTCAGCCTGAGATCGATAAGAAGAAGAAGAAGAAGTGATTGAATTTCTGATAAACGTCTCAGATTGTTGGTTTAAGTGTCTGACATCATCACAGAGCTGCAGAGAGAGAGAGAGAGGACGATTCTGTGACATCACTCAAACATGCCACTCTGCGTTTTCTAAATCCGCTGTTTAACCTCTGAACACGGGAGCTGCTGATCTGCCTCTGATCCTTTTTTATGTTCTGATATTTTTGGGGTTTTAAAACACAGTAAGTCAAACGTTCCTGGTCCTGAAGCGAGACAAACGTCTGCAGCGACACAGATCGGAGCCGCACGCCACTTCAAGCGCTACCTGAGCAACATGAAGGTCGTAATAAGATTTTAATAAAATGTTCTGGGAACCTGACGGTCGACACACGCATACTGTACTTTAAGCGGCTTCATTCAGCTCTCCTGCAGACACCACCACCTTCACCACACGTCTTCCTGCAAAGCATTCTGGTCCACGCCCTGCAGGTACGTCTTTTAACGTCCGAGTTTTAAGTCCCGCCCACACGACCTCGATTTCAGTTTTAAATCCGAGTTCCAGAGTGCAAACTGTCGTAGAAGGCACCGTCACCATGGTTACGCACGAGCTCAGTTCTCCTTCAGACATCAGCCATGAGCAAGTATGTGGACTACAACAACAATGGCCGACTCCTGAGTTCCAATTGAGACCTCTGACTCGAGTCACCTCATCGTCCGTCCACACTCAGGTCCGTGTGTTTACACCTCACCGCTCTGTCGAAGGAAGAGGAAGTGAGCATGCGCATGTTGTCTCATTACAAAGTCACACCGCCAACTAGTGGCTCAGCGTGTGTACTACAGCGTTTGTACTACAGCGTTTGTACTACAGCGTTTGTACTACAGCGTTTGTACTACAGCGTTTGTACTACAGCGTTTGTAGTCATCTTTGCAGAGACGGGTGCACGGCAGCTGTCATCAAAACGTTGTCGTCTGAATGCAGAACTTTTTTTGCAAAGAAAAACAAAAGTTTCCAGCTGATCGTTCTTGTGTAAACTGTAATCACCAGGACTGAAGTGTGTGTGAACTTTGACCTTTTTAAACAATCTGCAAGCAGATCAATCAGGTGAAATGTCAGGTGATATAAAAACACAACACAGACCCAGATTCTTCTCTCAGACGACGTCAAATCAGATCTTCCTCTCATGCAGCTGACGCAACTCGTGCTGCTGCAGACTCTCAGCACTGAAACACACACTCACACACACACACTAAACCAGAGCGCACACACACTCGGCCGTGAGTCATCAGAAACACTTCATGTTCATTTACGATGGGAAAAAAAAATGTCTGTCTAAAAATAAAACATCGACTCAAACTTACTATAACGATTTATCACCTGATGCTCAGAGTCTCTCCTCCTGTGCACACACACACAAACACACACACACAGTTTCTTAAGAAGTTGTCTGCAGGGGGAACCGTCTCTCTTGAAAATGTTTTTGCACAAACTTAAACTCTCTGCACGTTCTTTTACATTCTCGGTTTACCGACTTCACCTTCACAAAGTAAAAACCGAAGACGTTTGAACAGATTCATCGTGCATCAGGTCAGAAAAACCTCTGACATCGAGTGCAGAGTGTCTGCAACGTCATCCTCATGACACGGGAACACGACAAACAGAAAGTCAATCTATCAAAAGCTGTTTGTTTTTTTTTACCACAGCAGCTCGGTCTGTAGGACCCGGGTTGGGAACCGGTGTGGAGGCGCCCCTGAGCAAGGCACTGACACCCTCCACCAGCTCAGGAGCGCTCACTTTGGGCACCCTCCTCACTCTGAAAATAGTACAGGTGTGTGTGTGCATGTGTGTGTGTGTGTAGTATGTTCAACATTAGAGTGTAAAAGTGAATTTCCCCTCATGGGATTAATAAAGTAAATCTTCTTTTTCTTCTTCTTCTCACAGAATAGAATGATTTCTTGTTCGGTTAAAAAGAGGTGTAACAACCTGCAGAAGGTCAAAGAGCGAGAGACGGATTTTATCTGCTTTAAAAAATTACATTGATGATTCTCACGAGGTCAAAATGAAACTCGTCGAAGTTTCAGCACATGCAGGAAAATAAACTTCATTATTGTTTAAAGTGCCGGAGATGTTTTTAAAAATGTTTCATCAAAAAAAAAAAAAAAAAACTTTGAGAAAATCAAAATACAAAAACTAACACACTCGCTCACACACACACACTCGCAGAGGAAACGGGGAAAAAGACAGAGCAGGAAGTTCTATATGCGAAAGAGCAACTATCGAGACTCCTCCCACGGCCAATCAGAGCGCAGCATGGAACAGCTCCGGGCCTCTATAGGCTCCTTAATCTCCACGCTCTTTCTCATCACAGCTGAAAAAATGTCAAGAATGTCGGTCCAAGGTGCAACGAGCTCGCCCCGCCCCCTCTGCCTCACACACACACACACAGTTATGTTGGTCCACGGTGGGGGAGGTAAAGGGTTAAAGGTCATTAAAAACAAATAAAAAGGAAACAGAAAGAAGATCAAAATAATTTAAATTTCAGAAAGGTTTAAAAATTTTAATTCTGCAAAATTAAAATCTGGAGTCCACTTGGTCTGAGACCGAGACAGGACTGAGTAAAAATGCTTTTGATTCCTAAGCTTCAAAAAGTGGTCTCAAGACCGATTTTGAGTTCTAAAACACTATTTCACGCTGCACGCCATGAAAGTGAAACGGCACGGTCAGCGAGCGTGCGACTCTGTTAAAATGACGCCGTTCTCGGCTACTGATCCACTTTATATTTCAGGTTCAAACAGGAAACAGCGTCTTCTGCAGGACGAGAGGTTCGGGGATGTTCTCGTGCAAACGACAGATATCTAGAATAAAACTCTCCTGGGAGGCGAGCAGTTAATGAGCACTCGACGTACGGACACTTTAGTGCTCGAGGTGGACGGTGCGGGCTCGAATCCGACCTGTAGCTCCTTTCCTGCACATCTCTCTCTCTCTCTCTACCATTAACGCACAAAAAGCCAAAAAATAAACATTCTCAGAGACTTTGTGAGATGTGTGAGTTGGAGTCTCATTTTCTTTTGCACTGTACAAAATCTGATGATTTAAGAGAATTATTGTTTCATGAAGTAAATATTGGGGCGGACAGATGTGCAGAAACTGGAATGGCTGTTTAAGTTTAATGTGTTTAAACTTGATCATTTTGTTTCAAAAGCTTGGAAAAGAAGACAGGATATTCTGTTTAATTAGTTTGACTTCTTGCTTTCTCTTTTGTTTTGTGAGAATGAATATAGCTTACCTAGTGCACTCTGATCCGGGAACGTTTTTAATTTATGGAGTCATGTAAGCACCATGCGGGCTGGGCATATGGATGTATGACACAATAATAAAATTAAAAACTAAACGAAAACTCTAATTAAAAGTTTCTTCACAGCCAGGTGAGCTTCAAGAAGTCTGCCTCACGCCACTGAGAGCGTGTGCAGGAGGTCACTTGCAGAGAGTGAAGTTGTGGAAATAAAGTCACGTGATTTGCTGAATTAAGGTCGATCAGTTTGACGGTCGAGGCTTCAGAAACGACTGTTTGCATCGTTCTGCACTTCACAGAAACTCAAAAACAGTCGGACGACTTTCACAAAATAATAAAAAACACCTTCAACTGCTGCTTCATGTTCACTAACACACACACACGTATATATACACTACACGAGGGGCCCCGTCCGACATGCAGACTCCGCCCCCGCGATTGCGGCCCCAACCTCCCCCATCTCTTCTCCTATCTTTCTCCTTCTCTTTCCCTGCCGCTCATCGCTCAGATGTGTGTGTGTCCGTGCAGCGCAGTGTGTGTGTGTACCCAGATGTGTGTGTGTGTGAAATGTATTTTTAGTGAACGAGAGAGAGAGAGAGAGAGAGAGAGAGAGAGAGAGAGAGGAGACAGATGGTTTGATCCAGAGAGAAGAAACAATCAGAGAGATGGGCGGTTGAGGGGGGGGAGGGGGGTCTTAAAGAGACAGTACCCTCTTACCCCTTCACCTACATAAAGCCTCTCTGTATCTCGACCGCCCTCCCTCCGTCCCTCGCCCGCTCTGTTGTCATTTCTCTGCTCCAACGTTTCTACATCAACGTGTTAGAATGCAAACGCACAACGGGTCGATCGAGAAGTTTTTAAAAGTTTTAATGACTCCATTATTCTGTTTGTCACACAAACTGAGACCAGGGTGCTCTGAGACTGAGACCAGGACCAAGGCAGGACGAGTAAGACCAGGACCATAAATATCTCTGAAGACTCATCATCTTATGAGCAGCGTATCGCTCCCTTTAGACCGTAACACTGGGGAGGATTCCTTCTTTTAGAAAAGGTGTGATTTTGTTTTTATCTCAGTAATGAAGTTTGAAAAACAGCCGATCAGTGGATTTAAAATCTGGAGTCCGCCCCGCCTGAGACCGGGACAAGAGCGGTTACCTTCAGAAAGTCTCCAGACCAAGAACAACAATGATTCAAATCTTTCACCCTCTGCAGGATGATGTCATCAGAAGTCCTGCCAGACGCTACAGCCGAAATTATTCTTAACGACATGGGAAACGTTTTCTACTATTTAAGAAAGAAAAAAAGTTTCTCTTTCTCGTAAACATTTTTTTATTTATTTATTAATTCTCTTAATTAGCGTCCCACGGTCGGCGCTCCCCGTCTGCTCGAAGGCGAGTCTGAAGTCTCGTCTCTACAAACAGAAACACGCCAAGTCTCTCCGAGCAGCCGGACTGAGAGCTAAGAACGACGAGCATCGACTCGGTCTGAATGTGACTCTGGTGAGCGGCCATAACGGACACGCCACGCCTCCACGGTAACCGACGACCTCACTGAGAGATATTTCTGTTTATTTTAAACTCTGATGAACATTCAGATTTTATTCCCGTTGATTGATTTTATTTATTTTTATTTTAGGTTTCAAAGATTCTGAAAGACGTGACGCGTTTTAAATCTCCCAGCAGCCTCGGGTTTGAAGGGTTAAAAAATGGCGGTCGGACAAACAGTCTGAGTTTATAACAACAGAGAATCAGACTAAGGAATATAATCAAAACCACAGAAGAAGAAAAATTCATTCAGTTGATGATTTAGTGACAGTTACTGAAAAACAGAAAATAGAGTTTAAAAACTTTTTTTTAAATATATTAAATGACAAGAAATAATTTATCAAAAGGCCAAAAAAATAAATATTAATATACAAAAATATAAAATATGAAACACAGAGATCACGTTAAAAAACAAGATTAAAGTCGTAAAACTAACGAGATTAAGATCTTGTTATTTACAGGAATAAAAATTGTAAATTTGCGAAAAGAAATTTGTAAAATTAACGAGAATAAAGTCGTAATTTTAAGAGATTAAAAACTGTTATTAAAAATGTACAAAAATAAAAACATAAATGATTGGGAGTAAAGTCGTAATTTCACGGGAATAAAGTCGTTAATTAAGGAGCTTGAAGTCGTAAACTAAGAAGATTAAAATTTAAAAATAAATTAACGAGAATTAAATCCTGAATGAACGAGATCTGGATCCCGTTATTAACTAAAAAAGTCGTTAAATTGTAGATTAAGGAGAATAAATTTGTTATTTAATGAGAATAAAGACGTACTTAACGGGGGGAAAAAGTCGCAATTTAACGAAATAAAGTCAAAATTTTACAAGATAATAATTATCTCTCCCTAGTTTACGAGAAAGTCATGAATTAACGAAAATAAAGTTGTGACGCAACGTGATGAAAGTCTCTGAGGACCGACCTCTCTGGACTTTTAAAGTTTAAATAAATAAAACTTTGATGTGTTTGTAATTCAGGTAAAAACGTCTCAGGCGTTGAATTTGAACTCAAACTAAAAAACACAAGAAGTTAATAAACGCTCCTCGTTACTCAAAAATACTTTAATATATAAACGTTTAACTTCTCTTACAGCGGCGGGCTTTAAAATGACGTGACACTACTTTTATCCAGGGCGGGCGACGAGCCTTTAAATATTTTAGACGGGAAAGATTTAACGATTAAATACGACACAGAAAGAGGATTTAAATTCTCAGAGCGAGGAGGACGCCGACCCACTGCAGACGAGCAGCGTTCTGTCTTTGTCAGGCAGATGTTGACATTCATCTTTATATTTGAGTTGAGCTGAGAGAGGGAGAGAGAGAGAGAGTAAAGCGAACTCGCCCTTTAATTTAAAGTTTCTCACTAAAGTGGTTTAAAGAAACAAACCTAGAAACCTCTAAACTGGATTTCTGTCTCTTTGCTTTTGATTGACTTCTTCCTGCGTGCAGTAACGGAACATTTGGTGCATTTAAATGTTTCTGCAGGACGTTTTTTCTGCTTCCTGTTGAAGGATTACGGCGACCTGCAGCTCCACGGTGACGCATGAAGACTTTCTTTAAGTCGCTGACACGTCTCCTCCGTCGACAAACACAAAGAGCTTTTGTTAGAACTGAAACTTAACCGGCTGCAAAAAAAAAAAGAGGAGTAGCTTCCACGTCCGCTCTCAGTTTATCAGAGAGGAACAAACAGAAAGAAGAAGAAGAAGAAGAAAAAGAAGAAGAAGAAGAAGAAGAGGAGCTCTGAAGAAAGTCTGACATCAAATCTCAAACACATGCATGTTTCTGTCTCTTCATCTCTCTGTCTCGCTCTTTTTGTCGGCTCGCTCTCTCAAACGCTGGAATGGTGCAGAGAACATGGCAACACGCCAGGCATGGGGGGGGGGAACCGGGGGGGAGAGAGAAATGGACATACTGTACCAGAGAGAGGGAGAGAAGAAAACAACGAGAGAGAAGTATGAACAGAGAGAGGAGGGAGGAGGACCCATCGCCTCCTCTCGTGTCTGCGCCCAGCGGCCGCCTCCCTCCCTCCCTCCCTCCATCCCTGCACAGAGGTGTCGCTGCCAGACGATTGGTCGCACCCCCCTAGATCCCTCCGCCCACTGTCCCCTCCTCCTCCTCGTCCTCGCCAGCCATGAGAGGCGAGGAAGATGAGCCATGGCGTGCTTCTCCTCTGACTCTCCCTGCTGCTGCTGCACACACACACACACACACACACACACACACACACACACAACCACAGCTCCACACATGCATCGAACATTTAAAGGTGCAACACACTTTGCACAGCGCAAAAATGCAAATTAAAGAGCACAGCTGCAGAACACGAGAAACACAACCTTGACCATGATGGAGGAGAATGACGAAACAGAAATTAACAGCAGAAGAAGAAGAAGAGAGAGAGAGAGAGCGAGCAAGCAGGATCAGAGCCGCCGTCTCATCGCATGCCCAACGAGAGGCAGGAGGAAACGAGCGTGCAAACCAGGAGCATCAGTTTGATTCATACCTGATACCAACACTGTGATATCAGCAGCTCAGACTTCTTCTCCAACAGAGATCAGATTTACTAATGCCCCCTGAAGAGCCCAAAACAGGATCAGCTTTCTGTGAGTCCACCAGTCCATGCACTGGTTTTCACCCTTCAAGACGAGCTGCACTCAGCCGCCATCACTCCCGTGTTCAAACAGCAAAGACGAATAACTTTCAGTCGTTTATAAGAAGGCGACAGCAGAGGAACAACAGCGCCGACAGAGATTCTAGCGCTTGGCGGCCTCGCGACACATTTCAGTTTTATTTTATCGCTTCTGCTCGCCAGAGGAGCCGTCAGGATCAAGATTCAGTCATTGTTTCTTGTTCCAGAGCTTTTTAACAGGAGATCTATTTTATGCAGATGTTTCCCGCTCTCACATGAAGACTGTTTCTGGAAAAATGTTGTTCACACATGAACCTCAGAGTGCAACACAAGACATTTCTATCAATGCTACGTGTAGATGAAGAGAATCTCAATGTGAACTAAATAGGGGAGAAGAACATCCTGGAGAACAGGAAACATGAAGCAGCAGGTTGATTAGAGCACAGAGATGGTAGAGGTGGCGTGCAGACAGTCTATGGTCGTGCAGCGATCACAGGGAATAAAGGTCACCACCCCCTCCCACTGGCTCCAGGTGAATTCTCCAGATTACATCCTGCTGTGTTCTCACGTCAGCTCACTCTGACTTTCTGCAGAATAAATACGAAGAGGCTGGAGGAGAAACTCCAGGTGAAGTCTGACGTTTAACTTGGAGAGTTTCCCGACAGTCATCGAGCAGATTTATAGCGGCACATCCTGATTAAAAAAAATATTCAGATTCTAAAAGCTTAATCCTCCTCAGTTGATCGATCACAGCATCAAGTTCATCTTCATCATCCAAAGACTGCTGAAGCCTGATTGGTCGATACTGCTCGAGCTACAAGCAGGAACCAGAAAGCTTCCAGACACGTCATTGGTTGCTGTGACTACAGACGATGCACTTTGTAAATAAATGTGTAGAAACTCAGACAGAACGAGGATGTGTTTCTATCATGTCACCTGCTCTTCTTTAAATCTGAACACCTGTCAGAACATTCAGGTATCAGGAAACTAAAGATCACAGAATCACTGATCCTGACGTCTACACCTCCGCCGTGTTGACCATGAAGGGAAAGACGTCTTCTGGCGCCTCATTCTCAGACTTTGTTATAAACTTTAGTCCTGCATTTCTGGAAATTATTTAGCTGCAACTATTTTCACATCAGTTTGAACTTTACTGCCTGTTCCAGACAAAGTGAAGAGAATAGTCTCCCACTGTGAGGTGCATGTGTGAACAACCAGATCAGGAGGATTTTAGGAGCAGTCCTCCTGAAACGATCTAGATGTTTTCAGATTTGTGCAGACAAGGTCAAAAAGCACAGCTCATTTACATATTTAAAGGTGCAGACACAGAAACAGCCTGTTCTGAGCAGGGTTGAAATAGAGGGGTTTATAGACATGATCAAATACAGGATCAGAGTGGATTTAGAACAAGAAACTTCACACACATGTTTTAAGAAGCTCTGAAGAAGAGGAGGGGGATATGTGACCTTTAAAAAAAATAATAAAAAAAATCTTTTAAGGTTAATTTGCAAACGTTTCATCACACCGGCTGAGAATAAGAACCAGACTGAAGACGGATTTGCAGACGGGGATGTGATGGCGGTCGATGTTTCAGGAGAAGATATTTTAAAGCTCCACGTTCACACAGAACCAACAGACTGGTTTCTCTACCTGCACATTTCTGCAGTTAGATTTTGGGGCCTTCATTAGAGAGGACAGCTGAAGAGAGACAGGAAACGCTGGGAGGAGAGGAGAGCGGGGGGACGACATGCAGCAGAGGGCCGAGGCCGGACCCAAACCCACAATGAGGACCCTAGCCTCTGCACGTGGGGAGCGTGACACAACCACTAGGCCATCCCCCTCCCTGCACATTTCTAACTCCAGAAAATGAGTTCAGAGCGACAGAGCTGCACAGTGACGGAGCCGAGTGTTTATAATCCATGTCTTCATGAAAGTGACGGCCTGATGTGAAGACATCTGTCCACGCTGTGAGGAGAGACGGCCAATGAGAAGAGGAGGATTCTCTCTCTCACACACACACACACACACACAGTCATGCATGCACAGTGACAGTCAGCTCCTCAGAGCCGCTCAGTATTTCTTTAAATTAAACATGTTTAATGTGTGAGCGAGTGGCGAACGTTAACTAGAACACACGAGGATTAACACATGAGAGGTTGCATAAGACGAGCGAGGACCGCCGAACACCAACGCCATTCTTCTTCAGTTTGAAGATGAGAAATGGCCGAATCCGTCTTTGATTCTTGTGTCTAAAATCACACGTTTTTTGAATGAAGTCTGGAGGGATATTCATGAGCTCCTGCTCCAGATGAAGACGACAGACGGAGGCTGGAGGGTCTGTGTGCTCACCAGAGACCGGACCGGAGAGGCCCGACCGGAGGAACCGATGGCACAAAAATAAATACTAAACCCACCCTGAGGACTAGAGGAGCCTAGCTGGCTAAATGAGACTTTGTATTTAATGTAAGAAACAAACATGGCTGCAGCAGTAAAGTACTTCTTTTGTTTTTAAGATTTATTTTGGGGGATTTTTATGCCTTCATTGGAGAGACAGTGTAGTGGGAGGAGGGGGATGATGTGCAGGTCAGATTTATACCCGGATCCCACGCCTGGAGGACTACAGACTCCAAACATGGGGTGCACAAACTAACCACAGATTTTATCATTTGGAACGTTTTCTGCATGACGTTGAAATCTGCAGCAACGTGTCACGACTGTTTTCTGTTTTAGTGTTTGTGGTAATGAAACTCTGGACGCGCTGAACTCTTGCCTCACATATCAAAAGATCTTCAAAAAATCCGGTACCACGTGTTTGTCAGACACACGATGCATCACAGAGCGCCACAGGCGGTCATCCCTGCCCGTGTCCATCACGCTCTATAACTCCTCCCTTTGAGAGTCAGAACTGAAAACGAACATCAAACAAACTGAGCAACACGTCTGTAAACCGTCAATTATTTTATCAGTCGTTCACGAGTGCTATACCTGGATGACGCCGTCTGACTAGCGGTTATGTCGCACGCCTCATTTACGGAGGCTGCAGCCGCTGTGGGTTCAAATCTGACCTCGGCCCTTTGCTGCACACCACCCCCCCCTCTCCTCCAGTCGTTTCCTGTCTCTTTTCAGCTGTCCGATTCCAATAAAGGCAGAACAGCCCCCAAAAAAATCTTTAAATCAGACAAAAAGCGACCGCAAGGGAGAGCGCCGTCTAAATGACATGAACGCACAAAAACATTAAGCGAGTGTGCAGGAGTCTGTGTGGAGGTCAAAAACAAGACATGACCCGATGCCGTGTTGGCAGGACTTCTATCTTTGCTGCAGCGATATCGTTTGATCTGTGATGACGACACGACATGTACGTGGTCAAACGCTGCACACGTTCAGCTGAAGTCGTTTTAACACACAAACTGTCGTTCACACCGACGACCTCCTCTGAGCTTCTAAATAAAGAAAACAACGATGGAGAAACGTTTGCAGGTTGAAGTGAATCACAGCTTGAAGTTTTGCATGTTTCATAAGTTACATAACGTTTATACGAGGTGAAAAATGCTGCTTTTGTTTTGGTTCCCACACAGTGACCCCGCTGGACCTCCTCCGCGCTGAAACACGAGTCCAACATGAGAACACAGAGAGACCGAAGAGACGCTTTAAAGGGAGCGAGACGGCGTGCAAACAGACGCCAATCACACATCTACAGACTCAACGCTAACACAGGAACATTCACAACATCACATTAATAAAATATCAAAGTATGGAGTATTTAGAAGAGTCTGCAACAAACTCCAGGCTGAATCTACTCATGAAGTCAGACGACATCAGCCTGCACACGTTAACGTTAAAGGAAGCGCGCACGCAATGAGACAACTCAAGATTATTACGTTAAAACGATGTCGCTTCAAAATCAACTTTCATGATGCAGCTCGTCGATGCTGAGAATATCTTTTTCTGCTTTTCACTCAAGTTTCACGTAATGCAAACATTTTTTAAAACCAGATTCCTGCACAGACATCTTCAAGTATTTATTTAACCATAATGTGACCATCAGAGGCTTGCTTTGGAGAATAATCTGCAGGTTTTTAATCTCTAGAGCGCCATCGTTAACCCCTCAACGCTCGTGTAGAATAATGTTCACAGTGCAGCTTCTCAGCAGCAGCAGCACACACACACACACACACACACACACACACACACACACACACACACACACACACACACACACACTGCGAGAGCACAGAGGGTTAGCATGCTAACTGAAACATCACAGGTTGTAAATACACACAAGCTCAGAGGGGCTGATTAAACTCTGTAAATTAAGTACAAGCTTTAGAAATATTTAACTGACTCTCATCGGGTGTGAAACATTTTTAACACGTTTGGATTTATTTATTATTTTTGCTGCTTTGAGAATTTTTTGTTTTTATAAAAGATAAAGCAGTGATTTCAAACATCCACTCAAACCAAGTTTTAAATTTTTTTTCAACAAGAGCTGCAACAAAATGATATTTTTCAGACGAGGGGGAAAATTCTACATGTTGGCATTAAATTAAAAATCTTTGTGCACGCTTCACGCGGACGCTGTGCAGACGCCTTTCTGTCGTTTACACTTCGAGCACGAGGACGCCTTCAGAGCTTTTCTGTAGCTGTTGTACGTTTTCTTCACTCTCACTCTCTGCAGGAATTCTATACATTTTTCTCTCCAGAGAGGAGGGCTTGTTCCCTCTCAGTGACCCCCCCCCCTCCTCCTCCTCCTCACTCACTCACTCACACACACACACACACACACACACACACACACACACACACACACACACACACACACACACACACCCCCTCCAGCCCCCGCTCTCCCCTCCCCACCTCGACCACTCCTGCTGACCTCAGCCTGACACACATTTCAGTCAACTTCATGATGAAAATTACGACTGTCTCTGTCATTTAAAACCTTTCAGTCTCCATCTCACAGCGCTCACTTTTAATCCAGACACACTCACACACTCACAGTGGACGTGGTCAGGGGGTCAGGGGCGTCCCTGGGCTGCGCCCCCCTGCAGCCTATACGGGGGCTTTAGCATAAACACTTATAGAATAAAAAGAAAGGAATATAACCATAGAAGTTCCCTTACAGGAGTGGGCCCCCTCCCCCCTCACATAAAGGGTTTGTTCCTAGCCGCCCCTCCCTCCCACGCAAACACACACACACACACCTCCACCGAGGCTCCATGTCGACACTCGAACTACACAGAACAACTTTCTACTAGAAGTGTTTATAGCAAAATAACACTAAATCCACACTAATGACACCAAGCAGGAGCAGCTGTTTGAGAAGTTTCATTAAAAACATGTCAACATTAAAATACGTAATTTATCAGTATATTTATAAGAGAACGACGTTACAAGGCCCCAACACCCAAATTAACGCCCACCAATAATACCTAACCATTTTTATTCAATAATAGTAATTTAAACCCTTACTTTATAGTTTTGTCTATTTTTACACCAAAACAACCGACAGGTAGAATATGTGAAAATTTAAATTCACGCGGATTAATTTGAAACGTAATTTGAATAATTTGGCTCCCGCTGTTTCAACATATAACGGCCATTTTAAGAAATGTCCATAAAAAAGGTCTCTACTTATTTAAAACCCACGTCAGTATAACTTATCATCATAACGGTGTATTTGAGCAATTAATCAAAGCCAGTTTAGCCGTGAAGGGGTAAAGTAGGCCGTTGAGGAGACCCGGAACTACACACGGTGTTAAAAAAAAAATCCCTCCGCGTGTTCAGCGGTTCACAGCGTCGCCATTTTGCCCTCACAGCCTGACGTGGAGAGCTTCGTGGGTGCTCCATGTGCAGAGGAGCCACGGAGGGCCTCAGCTCAACCCACGGTGCCCCCCTTTGCTCCCCCCACAAATCACCTTTGTCACGAAGGTTACATCAGAGACGTTGGGGGCCACGAAAACACTCAATAATTAACCGTCATCCTGAGAGAGGGAAGCCACCACGGCCCGGTGCCGCCATGTTGGCTCATTTTAAAACAGTATGGCGAGTGACCCGTTTGAGCAGATTTACAAACATTAACATCTTTAATGAACTGTTTTTAGTCTTTAAACACATCTACACTAACAAATAAGCACAGCTGAGGTTTTAAAATCCAAAATGTCTTCTTCGTTTGTTCATATGGCGCAACCACAATCTGCTTTAATTTGAACACGTGGCCACAATCACGTAAAATGACGTAATTAATCACCTCAACAACATGTTAGAATTTATTTAAGGCCAAAAATAAATCAAAAGGACGAAATTCACGCTCACTTTTGTGTGGTAAAGTGTGAAAAGCACGTGTGTGGCCCGTAATGGCGGAACATGGAGGCTGACCTCGTATCTGTGCCAAAGGTCACAGGCATGAATAATGATATATCACAGATTCTATAAACCTGCTTGAAAACCAGGTCAAATCCGAGCAGCTCGCCTATATGGACCCCAGTTTAAACCACAAGCAGCTGTCAGAGCTACAGGTAATGTTTTCATTCAAATGCATTAAACACAAAACTGCATTCCACATATAATTAAAATGATAAACACCACTATTTTATACATCTATTCTTACACGACAACTGACTGCAAACTATCATCTAAATAAACACCAGGCTTAGAGAATGAGATTAAAATGAATATGTACGTTAATTTGACAAAACAAGTAGGAGTCTGTCTGCAATTAATATTTACATACAAAATTAAACAACTCATTAAAATGATGTAACTTCACTTTAAGGAATTCTACTTCAAGGATTTTTAAATTGATTACTAGCTCGTGATGTGTGTGTGTGTGTGTGTGTGTGTGTGTGTGTAAACTTACTACACAAATAGTTTACGTGACATTAAAGTTAAAAACCCCTATTTCTGACTTTTATTTATTTATGTCTATTATTTTTGTGTGTGTTTTTCCAACGTGCTCTCTCGTGATGCAGCTGAATATCAACAAAGGATTTTCTTATATTTAAATGCATGTAAATAATTTGCATTAAAAGGCAAGTGAACTACAAACTCGTACACACGACGTGCACGTTTCCCCAACCAAGCTCGTCCGTGTGTATGTCTAAATATCCTGTTAAATAAATATAGTGTGTCAGACTTTGGGACGTGTTTTTAGCAGGATCGTTGCAGAATATGATCTGAACATGCCAACAAGGATTCACTCCACCAACAGCAACCTTCTCCCCAAATGAGCAAGGAGAAGTCTGCACAGCTCGGCAGCAGAAAGCTGAAACAGTTTCACAGCAATGGCCGACAAAGTTGAGGCTCCGCTCACTCACAAACACACCAACAAGCAACCAAACAAACCAACCGAAACACAACCTGCAGAATGCTTCACACACTCACAAAACACGTGTGTGTGTGTGTGTTCTCAAAGTAACCAGCAATATGTTGATTCAGTTGTACGTAGATGAGAGAAAGGCCTGTACGAGGTGGTGCAACACATTAAGGGGGGTTTAGAGAGGGGGGAGGGGGGGTATGGTGTTATGGATTTGTTTGGTACCTTTGCTTCTTGGGGACAGAGTGCTCGACCTCGATACGTTTCCCCTGAATCTCCACTTTACCTGAAAAACAATTAAAAACACGAAGTCAGGACACACTGGTGCTACATGCTAACTGTTTACTAGCAGTGGCAGGCCCAAGAGGAGGGTGTAGGCTGTGTTATGAACACACAGCTCACGTTAGAGCTCTTCTTAAAGTTTAAGGTTTTATATTTAACAAGAAGCTACACGAAGCTGATAGGAAAGGGGCAGGGTGCAGGTTCAAAGGGCCCAAACAGGAACTGTAAAGTAGGCTCCATAATGAGCCACTCAAACCCTCATACGTATGATCCACGACACTTACATGAGTGTTATATTTTCTGACACCATTCAGGGTCCTATCAGTGTCTCTCAGTTTGTGTTTTGTGAGGATTCCTGCAGAAGAAGCTGCAGGCATGGCGACCTTTCGTCCTCACGTTACGAATAAACCAAATGGTGAGAAATACACGCAAATAAAAAAACAGCTGAGTGCAGGTTTGACACCAGCTGTGATTAAATTCTTATTTCTGTGTTCGTGAAGGTTCAGGGCATGTGTTAGAGTAAGAAACGGTAGGATATTTGTCTATCTTTGTCATAGTGGGCAGCCGGCTTAAAGGGGGAGGGGAGCCAGCGAGGCTTCATTATATATCACAGGAGAGTCAGTCCAATGCTAGGCTTCAAAATGTCACTCACATACAAATATAAGCCTCGAACACAAACGCTGTGATCACCACAGGAGGAATTACAGAGATCTTAATGAGGCTGCAGCATTGTGTGTGGTTGTAAGAAATGAAGGGGCTCTGGTGTAACGATATAGCTTTACGTTTACACTACGTGTGTCCCTCCCCCCTTGCAAAAGTTGAATGGCTCCCCTGGGTGTTCAGCTCTCCATTCAGCTACTATCAATAAAAAATAATTGTGTGGATGTGTTTTAATCTCGCATGATCACGGAGGAGCCCCGCAGGAGGACGGGGAGAGAATCTGGGGCACACCGCCGAAAGGTGTGCGAGAAGCCGCGGCTCTACCACCGCTCCCCCCCTACTCACAATGAATGAAAGTAAAGGTTGTGGGGTCTCCTAAGACCTCCTGAACTCACCAGAAAACGTCTCGATGGCCTTCATGGCCCACTGATCGTCCGGACAGTCCACAAATGCATAGCCGGTTTTCATGAGAAACTGTCCGGAGTAGGGGATCTTGTGTTCGTCAAAGGTTTTTCCTAAGTCCTCAGCAGTCACGCTGTCGCTTAGATTCCCAATGTACAGCTTGTGCATGTTGGTTACTGTTTGCATTACTCCAGAGAAACGAAAACAAAAAACACAAAGGAAAAAAAAAACACCCCCAAAAATATCTCAAATAAAAGCCAGCGAATAAAAAAAAGTTTCTGCCGTTAATTCGCTTTTTAGAGCAACACGATCTTCACACTCTGTCAGGCAAATTAAATTAAATTCTCCGCTGCAAACTCAAACACAAAAAAAGAGATTTTTTAAAAAGTGTAAAAGCGGACGCGGGTGTTGAATTTAAATCCAGTTTGTGTGAGTGGAGCAGGAGGATGCGGCTCCAGCAGAGTACAGCAGCCTGTAGCCTCGGAGGAGGAGGAGGAGGAGGTGGTGAGTGTACTGGTGGTACTGGTGGATTTTGGTGATGGGTCTGTGGTGGAAGAGTGGGGAAAAAACTATGGCGGGATCAGGTCGGGAAAATGTTTTCCTCTCTCTCCGCCTCTCTCTCTCTCAGTGATCCGGCGGAGGGGAGACGCCGCCCCTCCACCGACTCACCAAGAGGAAACCACGTGGTGTGTGTGGAGTAGGTTAGAGAGGGGGGGGGGGAGGAGGAGGAGGAGGCACCCCCCCCTCTCATCTCATCCGAGGGTATTCACCAGATGAGCGCGTGTGTTCATGTGCACGCGAGAGAGAGAGACCCCTGTGCTCGTGCCATTCTGTACTGTACTCGTGCTTTTATGCAACACGACGTGGCCACACCACGCATGCGCCTAACGACCCCTACACTCCGTGCAGGCAACGATGATCCTATATATGGGAGTACGGGGTCTCTTACGTGACACATCAGGAGTTTTAGCTTAAAGCTAAGAGCGGGAAAACTTCTGTTGATTTTATTACTTTAGTCTCGTGCTCTGAACTGACGGAGGCCTCTGGGTGAAGTGAGAGGTTAATTTAAATAAAAAAAGACCCCGCCTTATTATTCTATAGCCCCCCCCCCCCCTCTGTGGATGGAGACGGTGCGTGGTCATGATGTTACATAAATGACCTATGGTGAACCTCAGGGTGCTGCGAGCCGGGAACAAAAGGTCTGGGGGCCCCATTTTTTGCCTCAGGGGCCTCGAGGGTAGAGCTACTGGAAACCCTCCACCCCACTCACTGCCTCCTCCACCCACCACCCCCATTAACTGAAACAATGAATCAAACATGGCGGCGGATCTGCACCGCGCAGCGTTAGCTTGCGTTTCACCCTAAACAATCCAGCTTCTTCTAAAACCAGTGGTCGTTGTGCTGGTTCTGTAAGGTCACGGCTTTCAACAGGCCACACCGAGCCTTGGGCGCCCCACCCCGGCAGCCTGTTGTGTTTTATCATATTTGTGAGTGGGGGGGGGGGGGGGGTGTTGCAGAGGAAGTGACTGAATGGCGCAGTCGCTGGAAAAACTGCACCACACACTCCCTGCGCCTCTCTGCGTGGACGAAGGCTTATCAAAATGGAGGCTGACTGACACACAGGCCTGCCTCCCCCCTCTACACGCACACACACACACGCACACACACACACACTCTACATGCAGCCTGCGCCTTCAGGTTCTGTTTTGGTGTAAATTTCAACAAGTATGGCTTTAAACTTTTTTAAATCACCCGTCTCTCTCCTCCGTGTTGTTGGAGTTTAATGCCACGCCGTGTCTACACGCCCACGCAGCCGACGTGGCACCGTGGTGCGCCCGCCTGGTTAGAAAATGGCTCCTTCACACAAAATGGATCCAAACTATCCAACTGGTGGCGTAGAAATCATTCCTACTAGTTGGTTGAATTTTAAATAATTAGGAACATGTACCTTCCCTGTTACGCGTGGGACGTAATCAGCCGTTTTGTCCTTTTAAAAAAAAAAAAATCTGGCAGTTACTTTTTATATGGCTTTAATTAAGTCATATTTCATAATTTATATGTTTAATGACACATACATTTGAGTCTTTAAAGAGTATATTTGCAGCATGTTTGAGACTAAATCAACAAATGTGTTAAAACTTTCAAATATTGAAATTAATCTTAAATTAATCTCATTATCATCCTCAGTATTAAAGTCACACACAGTCTGCAGGGCTGAACGAGCCCGCTATTAATAATTCAGTTATCGTAGCTGTAGGATGACGTCATCTATTAATGGTAAAGCTTTAATACGTTACATCAACTGAACACCCCCCCCCCCCCCCCCCCCCCCCCCCGCCTCATCTGTGGACCCCCCAGTAATGTTTTCCTTTTTTTTATTCTCATCCTGAGATGGTTAGGGCCCCTCTCCCCAACCCTCCCTTTCTCTGCACACACACACACACACACACACACACACACACACACACACACACACACACACACACACACACACACAGGGGTCACGGGGGAACGGCTGAGGTCACGGTGTTTCTGAGGGTCATATAACCACAAAGGACGTAACACAGTTTTGGTGAGAGGAACATTTCTCGACCGTTGAAGAAAATTTCATTTAAACCGTAAAAATTAGAAATGTTATTTTTAACCACCTGAACAATTCTCAGGGCGAGTTCATAACAAAACAAACATCTGTAGTTTAGTCACATAACTTTCAAATTTTATGAGATTCATTTGGAGATATAATTCACAAACATTTAGCTTCATAAACTTTTATCAACAACCTCTTTGTAATAATTGTTCTACGTTGTTTGTCAACAAACTTCAGGACTAAAACATAAATGATGCAGAGCGGGAAAGAGAACTGAAATATTGTACTCAAGTTGAAGAACTTTTACTTTGTAAACTTCAGTTCAAGTTAAATAACCCTTTTGAAAATGTAATATGTAAGTAGCGTTTCAAATTAACTTTTAGCAAAAATTGGAAAATTGTAAAAAAAAAAAAAAAAAAAATGGATCTCTCCGTGTAGAGGAAAAAGGATGAGAGGATTTAAATCTCAAATCTTCACAAATTAAAGTGAAAGTACAAAATAAGAGAGGGGAGAGAGAGAGGTAGACATGCGAGGAAAGGAGCCACAGGTCGGATCCGAACCCTAACCTGCCTGGGGGACCACAGCCTCCGTACATGGGGCGCACACACCAACCACTAGGCCACTGGCACCCCCAGCGAAAAACAATACTTAAAACCAAACCTTCTTAAACAGACGTTAAATTACAGATTAAAAAAAACGATTCAATAACAGAAACTGGAGTAAATATAATTAGCTAATTCCACTATATGGTCGTATTCATAATTTTTATTTGTCATCAAATTCCGCCCATCTTTACGTTCATCTCATGACGGTTTTTCCTGACGCATGAATTATAATATTCTTGGACTAAAGTCACAGTTTCTCTTCAGGGAGGAGGTGACTCTGTTGTGTTCGCTCTTAATGTGTACGTGAAGGTGAAAAGAACAACGAGACGGCAAAGAAAGAGAGATGTGGAGTCAGAGTAGAAACACGTTTTATTACGTGTAAATCATGTTTTTAAAAAGCTGCAGACAGAAAAGCAGACAACATGTGAGCACTGAAACAACCGTTAAACCAAAACGACCGAGTGTTCAGTCCATCGTTGAGATTCTGACAGCGAGGACGACAAAGAATAAAATATGACGTCACTTCTTCACCCGAACTCGTCGACGCCCTCCACTTAAAACTGAAGATTCTCTAACGAGTCGTGGAGTTAAAACGTCTCGGCCTCCTGAAGGTTTAAGGCAGAATAAAGTGTGAGATTTGTGACACGTCCACATGATGAGAATGATCACGATCCCTCGCTGTGGCGTTGACCTGAAACACGAAGAAGCAGCGTTACACATTCGCCGAGTGTAAAATGAAGAATGTATATTTAACGTTTGTGTGGAGACTCTGAGCGAGTTGGTGACCTCCTCGTGCACGCTCCGTAGTTTCCCTTCTCCTCGTTTGTTTGATGAATAGTTTCTTTAATAGTCTGATGGATAAATATTTATGTTAAAGGGTGTGTTAAAGTGTTCAGCTCTTTTAAAGTCGCTCTAGTTAAACGTACGGATTTCAAAATGTCTCTTGAGTTTTAAATATAAAAGTTCTTCAGAGCAGAGCCTCTCAGCTGGTCGGGCCTCGGGACCCCCAAACCCTTTACAAGACATCGTCACCCATATTTCTGAGAATCTTCAGAAACCTTCAACCAATCAGATTGTTAACGGAAAGTTGTTCAGTTTAGACCTCCGATGGAAGAAAACGAGAAAGAACAAAGATTTCCTGTTTGGCATTTATGGAATAATCAGTTCATGTAATAGGGAGCAGCAGGAATGAGTCCTAAAACCAGGAAGTAAGTTAGCATGTTAGCGCCATGGGGTCTAACGTCTAAAAGTCAACGGGGATTATGAATGGGTTTGAGGTTAGACGATTGAAATAAGGTCTGTGGTTAACACAAGCTGAAGAGATGTTGGCGTTTTATTAGAACACATAAACTACGTTAGGTAATACCCCCACTTGTGAATTTGGAAGATTTTACGCATCAACTCGCAAGGCGGTTGCTAACAAGTGGCTAAATGAGACTACAGTGGTTGTTGGGGACATTAAACGTCATCACGACAGACACAAACACTGGGTTAAGCCAAATATATACGGTTTATAAACAATATATGAAGCTACGGTTTCGCTAGCTTGTCAAAAACCGCAGATCTGAGATCATCTGAAGCATATCGGTAGTGACGTCAAAATCATCCGACCGTGGTGTAGTTAGCTTGTAGCATAACCTTAGCTTTTTACTTCTGTTGGCCGCATTAAAGCTTCAAACATCATAAAAATGGCGTCCATTTGTGAAGATTCTCCAGCTGAACAAAACGCCTACGCATCAGAAACGTGTTTGCCACAGAGCTTATTTTCTGCAGAAATCCCAGAGGCGAATTCACCATAGACTCCATGGCGATGCTACTCCACATCATTTGGTTTGTTCTCTACATCAGACCGTCCGTTAACCGACCTCGAGAGGGGAAATTCAGGTGTTGCAGTGCTAAAAAGACAAGAAGAAGAAGAGAATATGAATATGAATTCAAATTCAAAAAACTTTATTTGTCCCCGGGGGGAAATTCAAAGGCACACAGAGCAATATGAAGCCAAATTAAATATGATTAGATTCGATTAAATAGACAAATATTAACTTGTAATAGTTTTCTGCTGATTCGATGACTAGTCGACTGTTGACTGATATTGTGTTGCCTTGCAATGTTCAATAAAAATCTGAATTGAAAACGTCTAACAGAGGTTATAAAACGTGATGTATTAAAGAACAGGAGTCCGTTCTTCATCTCGTCACTTCAGAGATTTTCAGTGTGACTTCCCTCCCTAAACAATACCATCATGAGACCCGTCCCCTTGTTTGCATGGTTGTGTGTGTGTGTGTGTGTGTGTGTGTGTGTGTGTGTGTGTGTGTGTGTGTGTGTGTGTGTGTGTGTGTGTGTGTGTGTGTGTGTGTGTGTGTGTGTGTGTGTGTGTGTGTGTGTGTGTGTGTGTGTGTGTGTGTGTGTGTGTGTTGGGGGAGGGGAGGGGAGGGGAGGTCAAAGGCTGTGGAGAAACCGGGTGAGTCAGGCGGGAATGCGGGAGGAGGAGGAGACAAAGTACCTCTGAAAATGCAGAGAGATTCATGTTCATCTGTTTCTTCTTCTGTGGTCGTTTTATAACTGATTTTAAAAACCGGACTAAGGATCAAGAAGAAAGTTTAAACTGTCACATCTCAGATCATTTACGATTAAATCTTCTGTGAAAGAGGGAAACCAATACTCTGTGCCTGTACGAACGTAGTCCAACGTTCACTACGCGTAAAATCGACGCCACTCCAAGCCCTGTGATTGGACCGGCATGGATTCATCAGCTCCAACGCAACACGCCCCGTTTCAGTCTCCAAACCTGGTGATGTAACTAGCTCAGAGATCACACTGCGGACGGGTTTGTAGGCGTAGTATGGCAGAGTATGTGGCGCTCACAAAGACGTAGGTCACTACGGCGCTGCTAAGGCGAAGATTCAACACGGATGTTTAAACCAGGCGTGACTCATGAAAACGCCCGAGATGGAAAAAAATAAATCCTCCAACAGGATTTGATTCGCTACTTCATGCAAAAGTGACATCGACGAGCATGACGTCTTCTCGTCTTGAGCTGAAATGTTGAACATTTTTAAACCATTGTGCGCCCATAAAAAAAGCTAGAAAAACGCATTGTGCAGCAGAAGAACGCCCGGCGTGCACGCCGTACCAGAGAAAGAAAACGATTAGTTTGCGACGTCCATCTCTGTGATCGGGCTTTAAGGAGAGGGCCAATTTAGATTTCTGTGTGACACGTTCGACACTCACAATTTTAAATACACCGCGACGAGGTGAGAAATAAATTTACACTTAAAAGGTCAGAGGTCACGGTATCCTGAGTGGAATGGTCTCCACAGTGTAATGTGACGGGAAAGTTAAGGCAAGAAAAAACACACCATGCTGTTATTATTGTTGTTGTTGTTGTAGTCTTTTTACCAGCTGATTCTCAGTGGCGGTGGAGCAGTAGGATACTATAGAGCAATCCCAGTCAGTCAACCTAACGACAGGCTGAGAGCTGGAGCTGAGGCGGGTTTTAAACCTCCTGACAAACCGTTACACCTCGCCCACCTGTCAATCAGGTCAACTACACGCCTTATTGTAAATAACTCTTATCCTTCATCAAATCAAAACTGATGATCATCAAAACATTCACCCCTGTACAGTGTGTGTCGATTGAGACATGAGCTAATCACACCTATTTGTTTTTTTGAACCAGGCTGTAAACAGGTTAATCTCTGCTGTAAAAACAGGCTTTTTAGAATGGGTGTGTATGTGACTTCCTGTGCTTCTGCAGCCAGCCTCTAGTGGACACTCCAGGAACTGCAGGATTTTACACTTCAGCATCAACTTCATTATTCAATTAGTCACTTCCAGGATGAAGATTGTACGATTAAAGAGTGCAGTCCCTCAATGAGACAACAAGAAGATGAGCCGTCACGTTCATTAAACTTCAAAATGGCCGCCTCCAAAGACTCAGTCGTATCATATTTTCCTTCTCTGGAGTTCCTACAGCGACGCGTTCCTCGTCCTCCGCCCGCAGGTATAAAAACATCTCGTGTAGCATCAACGTCTTCCTGCAGAAGCAAACAGACGGAGAGGAAGAGTCCTCATTAGACGGGCTGAACTGTAACGCAGCGGCGGAGGAAGAAAAACAAATAATGAGATCCAGGCTGCGTTTCTCTCCACCTGAACGAGCATCATCTGTGAATTAAACAAACCATTAAAGGCATTCGTACTGCAGAGGCGTGTTTGTTACTCATGCACAGAAATATCTGTTTGATATACAAACATGACTTCAGGGACATTATAGAATATTATTACAGCCTTGTTTTTTATAGTATATTCACTATCCCTTAAATCAAATGCTCCTGATTCAGGCCAAATACGGGTCATTTTTATTTTTCCTGATTTCATGTTTTAGACTCCTGAAGAGGACGTCTCTCCTGTCAGATACGTGTGGTCGCTCTGCATTTATCGCATGTTTTTAAATATTTTACATGCTCCTTTGCTGTGAGAGAAACAAACAGGGACTACGTCTTCAGCTGGACTAATGAGATCCTCCATCGGCGTGCAGAAACACATTGTTAGCTCCTGTATGTTTTCATCTATTCTCACCTTTTTCTCCCCATTATTTCCTCCGTCACATACAGACTGTTTGTCTCACGCTTACAGAGAAGCTGTTTGACCTGTTGGTCAGTTGAAGAGTCTGATTTAAATAAACAAACAGAATCTACTTTAGTTTTTCATGAATGTGTTCAGTAAACGTTCTTAGAAGAACAGATAAACAGTTGTGACATGTGACGTTAAAAATCTCCAAGTGGGAAAATAAATTAAAAGAGTTAAAGGATCAATTAGTGAGATGTGTAGTAAGTGAAATGATAAAGTGAGCTTACTTTAAGGAAACATGCTATGTTGAAGTGCTGGCTTCTCTGACAACAATGCAGCAGCCAGTATGTCCTCCTTCTAACTTTAGATTCTGGTCCTGAATGCTCTGGATTTGTTTGGACCAGAGAAGGTAGGCGCTTTTAAGGCGACCCCCCACACGGCCGTTTTGGACGCCCCTCGGTTTGCCAGATATGAGAGCAGTTATCAGGTCAACAGATGTTGCAGTGATACATCAGATAGAAGTGATTGTACCCGACCTAAAAAGCCTCTGCATGTTTCTAATAAACTCCACAAGCAGAAACGTGCTCAAACTAGGATCAATATTGGAGATGCTTTTGAAAAATGGAGAGAGGTTAGAATGCAGAAAGGTTTACAGACTGATGCAGAGCTGGCTAAACACTGAAGCTTCAGAGTCCATCTGAGTGAGCATTGACTCTAGAGAGGAGGGGGGGGGGGGACAGCTCTCTACAATGTTTAGAATTTGAACCGTCCTGTTACGAGTGGTAAATGTTTCCAAGAGTTCATCACAGCTACCTCAAAAACAAAGTCAATTCATGACTTATTGTTAGTGTATTATTATAATTTTTATATATTTTTATTTTTCTTTCCCTTTCAAAGAATGTTTACGTTTCGATAAATTCATAGGATGCAGGTCAACAAGTCACTGTGTTTTATAATTGTGATCTCGGTATCAATTAAAATAATCGCGAGTAGTGTCACTCATACAGCGGCCGTTGTCAACTGACTGTTGTCATGGAGACAGGACGGATGTGCAGCACTTTTCTGCTTAGATCAAAAATTCTTCTAGAGATTAAAAAAAGTACTTTTACGTAAAGTCAATTTGAACACTCTACTTTTGACATTTACTCGAGTACATTTGTAAATGGGTCATTTAACTTGTACTCAAATGTCATCAAAGTAAAATTGCTTTTACTTGAGTAGAATATTTCAGTTTTTTCCCCCCCTTTGATGGTTAGTGGCTATATGCTTCTACTAACATGTTATGCTGTTTATTTGTTTTATGTCCCCTTAATCGCTTTGATACGTCATGTTCTTTAAGTTTGAAGTTTTTTAGTGTCGCACCCTAATTATCGTCTTTGTCCACTTTCTTGTTTATCTTGTTCTAAGGGAGATTATTCTAAAATCTGGCCGTGCAGGGATTACAGAAGGACACAAGCCTTTTTACAGAAAAGTTGATTAATATGAACTTCCCCATCAAAATAAAATTACGGAAAAATTAAGTAAAAATGACCTTAGAAAGTAGATTTTAAATGATGTCACAGAAACAACATGTCCTCTTGTAAACAGAAAGTGTCCTTGCAGCTAAAAAAATCTGTTGCTTTAAATAGAGTGAATTATTTTGTTTATTTTTTTCAAACTTTTTGGCTGCAGAAATCAGGGGAGGTTAAGTTCAGGGTTATTCATGAGAAGTTTGAGGCCTTTTTTTCTTAATGAAAATAAAGTCAGAAAGATCCAGTCAGGAAGCTTAAACATGAAAACCAACCCAGAACGAAGAATACAATAATTAAAGCTGTTTAATTGTTTATAAGAGGATCAGCACGTGAGGACAGATCTAACTAAAATATCAAGTTAATTCATGTTTTGGCCAAAAAATTTGAATTTCACAAAGAGAAGATTTTTAATTAAATGTTTGCAATGATTCAGATTAAAGTGTTTTCACGTGCACTAATGTTTACAGAAACTGCTTCATGTCAAAGTAAAAACAGCAGCTTGTGAATTATTATTAATAAAACAACTATTTTAATGCAAAACACACACGTGCTTCATGAATAATGAAGCTTCAATCCGACATTTTATAACTGTTAGTAATACATGGAGGGAAATTAAATAGTTTGTCGAATTAATTAGACCTGAAAGATGTAAAGAATAACTCTGCAAACTAATGTTTCGTTTCCATTATTATTCAGGTTTTCGGTTGTCTGAGTCCCTCGTGCACACCGGATTCCTCTTAATCTGCGAGTTTTCATTCGTTTAATGACGTCAGGACCGAATAAAGATAACCTCAATGTAATTATTTAACCGTTTGAGAATCGGACTCACCGAGCTCGATTAAAAAAATAGTCCCAACAAAATATCCCTCATGTGGCGGAGGAGGAGAAGGTGCTGCCGAGCCAGAGCTCACAAAATGGAGAGAGAGAGAGAGAGAGAGAGTGAGAGAGTGTGTGTGTGTGTGTGTGTGTGTGTGTGTGAGTGTGTGATGAGAATCAAAACAATAAAACGTGTTTTATCCACTTTTTTATTTACTAAAAGTTCCACCTGAAACGCGCGAGACTTAACGAACTTTAACGAAAACAACGCGAGTTTCTAACACGATTTTTTTTTAGAGACATTTCGCTCTTATGCAACTTGTTTTTAAACTTCCAATGAAAGTAGGAAGGATGAGACCGAGATTTAGGTCCCGAAAACGGACAGAAAGGTGAAAAAGTATGCCGGAAGTTAACATGGAGCGTTAAATAAACAATCAACTTCCGCTCTACAGCCTTACTTTAATTAATGATCGTTAGCAGGATAAAAATCCCGTTTTACAAGGTTTACGTTTGAAAACTTTGAGTTAGAAATCTGTCGTTTAAACGGATTAACTCGCATAAATTAAATTAATCTTAATTAATCTTAACTAAATTCGTTTTTGACTGTTTGTGGTTAAATGAAGAACAAAGTAACGGTTATAAAATGCTCTCGTTACGTCTCATTCGCAGTTCGGGGCGCTACCGCCACCACGCGGCCGAGAGGGGGTACTACATCCGGGCCTTCAGCAGAGGGAAGCCGGGGCCTTGAGCTGGTAGGCCTGCAGAGGAGAAAAATAATCAATAATTAAATCAGACAAAACAAAATTAAATCGTTTTAATTCAGTAGATATTTTCAGAAATATTTGTACTCCTGTTTAAAACAGATAAACGTACTTTTTTGAAGAACTCTTTACCTCATGTCTGTTAGTGTAAACTTTATACAAATTAACTAGTAAAACATTTATCACTTAAAAGTATTTTATATTTTAATATTTTGGGATAATTTGTTGGTTTTATTTTGAAACAAAGAAAAGCTGCATTTGTGTTCTGATTTCGACAAACAAATCTAGTTTCCGGTTTGTCTCATAAAGGAGACAGCTGTTACTAATTAATGTGATTAATATAAATATTATTAACGTCAGAAATAGAAACAAAGCACGAGATTAAGAGAGCGCGTTCACGAACAGCCTCGCGGGTTGAATCCGGGTTACCTCCGGGTCCGGATCCGTTTAGGCCCAATTGGAGCCTGACCGAAGAACACATGAATGATTTTTAATCAATAACCGCGACTGATACCGATTAATCGCTCCGCCCACCGACGAGCTGACGTGAATTCATTACAATCCGCATTGGAGTCTCGAGTCGCGGACTACGTCACAGTCGTTAATCGGACCTCCAAAGTGGCGCGCGATCGGCTCATTTATTTAATAAAGAGTTGAATGATGGTGCGCGTTCCCGCCACGTGCACGCAGCTCGATGACGTCGTGCACCAACTGAGAGTTTAGACTGACAGGTGAGGACTTTCAGGTGAACATAACAACGCGTGACGTCACTTAACGTAGATTAAGTGTCCCTATGACGTCTAAATTAATCAATCCATCATTTCTTAAATATCTGACAAACACAACAGCAGACACACGTGTTTATAAACTTAAAGATTAAGTTATTGTGATTGTAGGGGATCAAAATGACGACCCGTGATGACGTCAGTGAGAATCGTCAAGTTAATTAAATAATTATAAAAACGTGTCATGAAATTTAAGAGACACAAACTGTTTTCATAAACTGTTTCCAAAGACCAAAAAAAAAAAGAGGACAAACATTTATTTATTGTACAAGCTAAACTCTTCCATACATTTAGTAAATTTATGTTTATCTTAAAGATCATTTATAAAACTTTAAGATAAATCTGTGGACAAAAAGGTGATTCATTTTCTGAATTAATATTTTTGTGTAACCTCAACATTCAATCCCCTCACTGTTCTGTTCTATGTTTCTCTTTGTTTACTTTCTGATAAACCTTCAATGAAGATTTTTAAAGTAAATATAAATAAATATATACATAAGGTGCGATGTCATGATAACCAGATGAGGTCAAATTTACTCAAACAACAAGCATGGGGCTTCACCATTTTAAAACCAGGGCTAGGGCTTTAGTTTTGGGCCTTTAATGGATAGATAGGACAGTGGATAGAGTCGGAAATCAGGGAGAGAGAGTGGGGAACGACATGCAGGAAGGAGGCCACAGGTGGGAAGTGAGCCCGGGCCGCCTCCATGCATGGGCGGACGCACTAACCACTGCACCACCAGCGCCCCCACCATGCAGCCTTCTTTAATAAATAAATGATATTCAATAAGACCTTTAATGTAGCTCACCTGGTGTATCTTAACACCCATTTTAACTGTCTTTCACTAATTCAGCTCCTGTTTTTTTCATCTTGTCTCATCTTCAATTTTTCTTTTTAAAATACCTTTTAGCGTCGTCTTTTTCCCTTTGTTGCGATGCTTTTGATGCCTCTTTGCTGCCTCTTTGCTGAAATGTGATGAATGAAATTAAGTCATATTTTTACCCAATAACGTTTTCTTTTTGTCTTAATATGCACAGTATTTATTATTTCTTTAAGGTTTCTTTTTGGGCTCATTAGAGGGAGGGGACAGAGTCAAAAAGAGAGAGAGAGGGGAACAGCATGCGGGACAGGAGCCAGGGGTCAGAAGGGGAAGTAAAGGTCACCACTCCCTCCCACTGGCTCCAGGTGAATTCTCCTGATTATATCCTGCTGTGTTCTCACATCAGCTCACTCTGACTTTCTGCAGAATAAATACGAGGAGGCTAGAGGAGAAACTCCGGGTGAAGAGAGAAACATTCAGATGTTTGTGTTCACATTCAGGAGGTTTCTGCGAGTGTGAAAACCGATTGGTGACTCTCACATCTCGGCTAGGGTTCATCAGAAGGCGTCAACACTTGTCTGATTAAGGGACAAGGGACAAGGTTGTTGTCACTTAACAACCCAGGAGGTTTAGTCAGAAGAGAAGAGAAAGAAGTGACTACAAAAGTTAAACACCTGAGAAGAACCTGTGGATGTTTGTGCTATTCCATTAAAAGATTAAATGATCTATTCTAAATAAGATAAATGGACATGTCGCCCCCTGGTGGCAATTTTTTTTAACAAGCAAACAAGTTTATTCAGGCATTGTTGGAACTTTTTAAAGGTCCAATCAGTAAGATGTGTAGTGAGTGAAATGATAAAGTGATCTTACTATATGATCAGACATTAAGGAAACATGTTGAAGTGCTGGCTTCTCTGACAACAATGTAGCAGCCAGTATGTCCTCCTAACTTTAGATTCTGCTCCTGAATGCTCTGGATTTGTTTGGACCAGAGAAGGTAGGAAGTTTTCAGGCACCCCCACGGCCATTTTGGACGCCCCTCGGTTTGCCAGATATGAGAGCAGTTATCAGGTCAACAGGTGTTGCAGCGACGGAAGCGGGCAAGAGAAGTGGTTCAGATAGAAGTGATTGTACCCGACCTAAAAAGCCTCTGCATGTTTCTAATAAGCTCCACGAGCAGAAACGTGCTCAAACTAGGATCAATATTGGAGATGCTTTTGAAAAATGGAGAGAGGTTAGAACACAGAAAGGTTTACAGACCCATGCAGAGCTGGCTAAACACTGAAGCTTCAGAGTCCACCACATGGCAACCTGCGTGAGCATCGACTCTAGAGAGGAGGGGGCGGGGGGAGACAGCTCTCTATGATGTTTAGAATTTGGACTGCAGTACCCATTTTAAACACTAGGGGGCAGTTACATACTGCTCCTTTAAGTCGACTCACCTGTTCTGGAGTTTTTCTCTGAATCTTTCAGTCTTCATCAGCAGGAAGTCTCGTCAGCTGTAGAGCTCTACACTTTTCATAACTCTTATCTGAGCTTCTCTCTCCTAGGGAGGCAAATAATCATTACCTTCATTATCGAGTCATGTGCTGAATATTCTCAGAATAAAAATAACTGCTTATAAAACTTCTAAGACAGTCAGTAGCGTCTAAAGAACGAGGTTAAAATGCAAAGAGGAACTTTAGCATGCAAAGGTGAAATTATTGGTTTAGAAATACCTTGAAAAACAATCTTTTGATATCAAACTCAACATGTTGAGGTCAAAGTTTCAGGAAGAGCTGGAAGAAGCATTTAAACCTCGTTCTCTTGAATAACTTTTATCTAACACTTGGAGATAACATTTTCTGGAGGTTTTTCAGTTTTTCTTAACATCTCTGAATCAGTGACATCTCAAACCGTGAACAAAGAAAGAAGTCCTCCAGGAGAAAGCAGCAAACCTCGACACCTTTAAATTAAGAAGTTGAAAATAATGTTTGCAATCACTTCTCTATCAATGCAGCTTTGTCTCACCCTTTAGAATTATGGTGCGTTTCATTTGATCTCGAAAGACAGTAAATCCCAATTCCTGATCTGATACGTCAGACACACATGGCTACTCCGTGCATCAACAGTAACATTTAATCTGTTTTTTTATGAAATGTTTTTGTGTAATTAAATCAATCACGAGTATCTGTAAGTTCTGTGGATAAGTTGTCATGTTACTTTTGCTGCGTTCATGTGCTCCTTGGTGGTCTCAGTTATAAGTTATATATTTCAGGAAAAAAGTTGATGTGCAACACGTGACTTAATCATAAGTATGTTAACATTAATAAAACATATTTAGCCCCCCAGGTGGTGACGATTCTGGCGTCAAGTCGGCAACCTAATGTTTTTGGTAAATTGAGAAGGCGTTCATGTGCATTCCTCTACTTGGAAACAAATTTTTCCGATGTGTCCGACACCCAGTGAATGCACCATTAGGCCCACAGACTCTCAGGTAGTTTGTGGTTATCATGAGGTGTTCGCCTTATGTACAGTCTATGGTATAAGCTAACCAAACAACAGCCGTAACTGGGGGCGTCCATGATGCTCGTAAATAAACGCACCATCAGCAGCTTGAAACTGTAAAACTGACGATGAGTTCAAGGACACGTCTTCTTTCGGGTAAAATGAAAATCCGGTCTCTTCATGAATTCAACCAAACAAAACTCTGGAGGAGTGCGAGCGAGCGAGCGGCCGCCCCCCGTCCGTAAGGAAAGCATCACTGATGGTGATGATAATAAAACATTTTATTTGTATAGCACTTTTCTAAATACTCAAAGACACTTTACAAGGAGAGAAAGCAACAATGAAAACATGTCATGAATAAAAATAGAAACAACTTTAAAAAGAGAGATAATACAATGTCAGTAGAACGGTGGGGGTCTCCATGAACACCGTGTTAGCGTAACAGAACTACAAACTGGATCCGTGTTAGGCTGCTGCTGGCCGGTTACAAAACTCGCTTCTTCTTCTTCTCGGGGGGTTTATTGGCTGCGTACGGAAAAGACCTGAACGTGGTCGTCGTGTGTGATGTTTGCTAACAGGAGGATCAACACTGGCGGGGAGTTAAAGAGGTTCAGAGCTGCAGAAAGACTTTATTTCTTCCTCTGTGGCGCCCGGAAGTAGCCGCGTCCTGGTGCTGCTGCGTGGGTGATGAAGGGTCAACAGCTCCAGACAGAGAGGAGGAGGAGGGAAAGGGGGCGGGGCAACAGGAATAATTATGCAGCACTCGTCTTAAAGTGCTTTAACGTGAGAGGAGCAAAACAGTCAGTGTGGGACAAAAAAGGGGAGGAGCTTTAAACGGTTTGAATCCCAGCCAACAGATTACTAGTACTACAACAACAAGCCACCAGTCAGGCGCAGGTGTTTAGAAAAAAAGTGAGCTTTCAGTTGTGTGTTAAAAAGACGTTCACTGTCGAGGTCCTTGTTTTGTTTGGAACTGCAGCACTTCAGTCTTCACAACACAGACGCTTCAAAAAGTTCTGCAGAGCGACGGTGGTCCGTGCTGCCTGTGCTCAGAGATCACAGACAGGTGTGTGTGTGTGTGTGTGTGAGCTGAGAGAACGGCTTTCTGAAACAGTCAAGACACCTCCGAACACACGATATACACAAGCTTCATTCTGGAGCACGTGGAGGAAGGGGTGGAGGGGGGGCATAAAAAAAACTAAACAGAAGAAGAAGAAGATCGTCGTCTTCTTCCAGAAGCCACAAAACATCTGGGTTATGTTCAGAAACATATCGGACTGAAAGGACGACTTTGTCACATTTACGTTCGGTGCCCTGAACCCGTGAAGGGTTCTTTAATAAAAATACGTTTTGTTTCATTTAACAAAAAGGAAAATAAGGGAGGACGGGGGGATGGGGGGACGGGACACTATTCATAACGGGGAGGAAGGATAGATATTTCATAACTAGAGCGGGGGAGGAGGGTTAATTCTTAGTGAGGGGACAGACATTTTAACTTATACATGGCATAGATCATACAGGAGGGTCAAGGCAACACATTTTAAACCTAACTACTCAGTTATCAATCTCAACTAGTCCTGCCCCCCCCCCGGCCCAAACACAACGTCCCAGAGGAGGAGGGGGAGGAGCGTCCAGAGTCCTCCCTCCTCGCTGCTGAGGGTGGGGGAGGTGTGTGGGGTTGGACGCGACGTGGAGGTGGGGAGGGGGGGGGGGGGGGGGTGGCCGGGTCCAGGTGATCTCATTGATTGTAGAGCGAGCGCTGCTCCCACGGCATGGCCTGGATGGTGCGCGGCACGGGGGAAGGCTTCAACGTGGGCGCTCCGTTCGGATGGAGGGAGTGGCCGATGGGGTTGATGGTGGTGAGGGGCCGCTGGGGAGCCAGAGAGAAAGTGTCCTGATGTTTCGGCTGCAGGGGGGGGGAGGACGGAAAAGAAGGGGGGGGGGGGGGAGAAAGGGAAGCGTCAGTGTGACTCCTTGAACAGTTTGATGCATTGATGGAGTTTAGATGGATTTTTTTTTTTTTTTTTAAAAAGGAGGTTTAGATAAATAACAAACGAGGAAACTTTGAAACAATGCAGAAAGAAACAGTGAAGGTGAAACGCAGAGTTCAGACCAGAGAGGAGGCGGAGCTTCTCCTCATGCAGCTTTAAGTGTGTGAGGAGAAACAACCTGAAAATCTCCTCAGAGATCAAACTGCAGTTGTCATGATTACTAAAACTTTGATATGATTCTGATGAAAATCTAATCACATTAAAACCGGTTTCAAAAACAGCAAAACATTTTTGTTTTTTTGGGGGTCAGAAAATGCTCATATACATAAAATAATCTGTGCAGATAATCGGCTCCGAGCGGCCTCGAGTCCGGACACCGGACCTCAAATCAGCCTGTTATCTCGAAGTCTGACACCGTGTCCTATCAGCACCTTCAGGTCAAACAGAATCGTTTCTTGATTCCTGTGAACTTTTGATGCATTGTGATTATTTTAAGAGAAAACAGATTTTACATTGGATGAATTGATTGAATGAAGAGATTGTGCAGCTAGAACTAAAAGGCAGAAATGTGAGAAACACAGAGGTGAAAGAATGACTTGTGTTAAAGTGAGAAAAGGTGGAGGAAAGTCAGCGGCACAGCCCAAGGTTAGTCGTGTCTCACCAACAGAGAGGCGTCACAGTTCAGTTCAGAGTCTAAGAGAGAGAGAGAGAGAGCTCGGCGGCTGATTTCAGTCTGCTGGATTATTTCACAGAGCACAGAGAGCTGCGGCTGTTATTTCTATCAGCTTGCTGGTTAAACGCAGTCATGCACGCGCTGCAGTCCTTCATAAACCAAACAACGATGGATTGAGAGAAAGCAGGTAGAACCTTCTGGAATACATCCATGGGGATAACTGAGGCGGGAAAGACAGAGCTGCAGGGCAAAGTTAAAAACAATTATCCGTCTGGTCGGATACTAACAAAGTTCATGAGAGTCGAGAGTGACGGTCGAGCGTTTGTAACTTCATTGTGAGAAACAGCGGAGACTCGAGTGGCCTCAAGAGAAACACCTAAAAAAGCAGGTGGGCAGCTGAAAATCACCAGATTTGTCAAACTGAGAACATGAAGTGTAACAGGAGCAGGGAGTCTTTTTACCAGGATTATGACGGGACAGGATTTCTAAAAAAAAAAATTGTGGTTTGGGATTGGGACCGGACGGGCGTGAAAGACCCCTCCGTATCAGCCTCTGCTCTCACATCTTTTAGCTCCGACTGCCACAAAAGAAGGCTCTGCTGCCGATAGGATGTCACACACTACAACATCCATGTCTCCAGAAAAAACAGATGCAGAGTTCACACTGATGTTAAGTTTGGTTTTTCGAGTGTTTCCTCCAGGTGCTCAGGTTTTACTTTTACTGTACTTGATATATCTTAACATTAGAGGGTTTCCACAGTGTGTGTTGCGATGAAGTCTGAGAACTCTTTTTTTGGTTACTCTTTGACGAAACAAAAATGTATTCCAGCGATATCGTAGAAACGCAGCTTGATGTGTGCCACAAAAAGTTTAGCAAAAGAAATCAGCAGGCTGAAACCGAAGGATTTAAGAAGATCACTCAGATGGCGTCGACCAGGAAACTCTTCAGACTCACGCCTGATCACCTCGCTGTACCGTAACAGCTCGGAGAACAGACATGAGCGGTGAGCGAGTTCCCAGGTGGACACTCTAAGAATTGAAGAATATTAGTCCCTCTCTCCTGATGTTAGTACTCAGACAGGGAGGAGGCAGCTAGCCTGCAGGGGGAGCTGACGGCGGTGTGTGTGGGCGGCTCTCTCTCCTACCATGGGGTTGGCGCTCAGCCTAGTGTATCCCGAGCTCATCTCCTTTACCTCAGGCACCAGGGGCTGCAGCAGGGAGTAGGAGGAGGACGGGGTAGAGCCGGAGGAGGAGTGGTGTTTGTTGGAGGACGAGCTCCTCATGCTCTGCTGGCTGCTCTGGGACGACACCGAGCTGGGACGGCCCTGCAGGAAGACACACAAGACACGTTGTCATAACAAGCAGGTTAAAGAAGACTTCGGGTAAGAGGTCGTAAGGGCTCAGGGAATGTAGCTCCTGTTTTAACCCTCATGCATCGCTATGGACATTTTTGCCCATTTGGTCAAATTCTACCTCTTCATCTGGCCATCATTTTGTCTGTGTTAGTGGATATGGCACCATTTTTTGTAAAAAAAAAAAAATTTTTGTCTCTCGACAAATTTTGGAATGCACCTTTTCATTTTTTTTTTTAATAGACCAATAGAACACTATCATATATTGAATAATTAATATAATATTGGTTAAATTCCTGATAATTACTCAATATTTGATATTTTTGAGCAGGGCTGAAGTTGTTCAAGAGATTTATGAAAAAAAAAAAAAAAAAGGTTCTCGGGACCCAAAAAGTTTTTTTTTTGTGTGTGTGTTAAAAAAAGCTGTGACGTGTGTAGTAAGGTTTATGCATGCTCAGTAGGTGAACTACTGCAATCAGGACTATGTTAATCCTCAGTCGGGGACACCCCTGGTAAGAATAATCAGCCATTAGGTTTCTCGTTCCTACCTGGTGGGGGTCAGACACCGGTTGGCCGCCTTGTCCTGGCTGCGACATCGGGGAGACGCAGTGGGAGGGCAGAGCGTCCTGGCCGTGTCCTCCGTGCTGCATCATGGAGTTCGCATTATTCTGTTGTTGCTGCTGCTGCTGCTGCTGCTGACGGCGAGCGTTGGAGAAATTGCGACGACTGCCGGACTGCACGAGAGGAGGGAGGAGAGAGGAAAAAGAGATTTTGTGATCACACTCCTGTTGTTGTGCTTCATGCAGCGTGTGACGAGAGAGGAGGAGAGGTGACGGATGAGTGTGATGAAATCTTCTCCACGCTGAATCACCGCTCGCTGCGTTAAGTCTGCACACTGACTAACCTCCCTCTCTTTACACCTGTCGGTATGAGTGGATGGAGTGGTCACTTTGTGCACACACACACACGGATACACTCACACAGACTGTCACCTCCAACATCTACGCCCCTCCCCCGATATCAGCAGACGCTTGCTTTAACGACTCTTTCTTTTATGGCGTTTTCAGGCCAAAATTAAGCCGACTTTTCAAACACTTGGATAAAAAACAAAGTCAAAGCAAAGACGCAAACTGACACAAATTGTTGCATCATTTGCAGCAGTTTAAACATTTTAAGTCTTTAGAGAAATGTGCATGATGCTGCATCAGCGTAGAGATTCTCCTGACACCCCGACAGTGCGTCAGAAACGGTTAAAACAAACGCCATTAAAAACACAAGTATTTAAAAGCTTATTTCCTGTCTTTTCTTGCAGACAGGACAGACAAAATGTATGTTCAGACTTCTTATCCCGATGTGGTTATTTAAGCGTCCTCTCAGCCGGTTTATCGTCCTTAAATGTTGCAGCATTCAGACAGATTTCAGACGATTTTAGTGGAGCTCCATAGCTGAAGCAGAACGCCATCAGAGAAATCCTGGAAGGTCATCAAACTGGGACCTGGTACTGCAAACTTGCCGCTGCGAGGCACTGGATTTAATTTGTGTGACAAGTTGTGAAAGCCAATCAGCATTGAGATTCACTTTAAATGACACACTGTCTTATGAAACAGATGTTGTTGTTTTTTAAAGCTGCGGTACTTTTCAATACTATCGATCCAGTGTTTCCCACACAGAGATGTGTGGGAAACACTGTGATACCTGTGCAGGCTTTGGTTTATCAATAAAAATTACCACACAGGACGAGAGAGAGAGAGAGAAGTCCGCTTTATGTCTCTCCTGTAAGTGCAACATTGTGAGGCCACGTCTTATTTTGAAAAGTGGAGCTTCTCATACCGTAGTTTTAATATTTTCTGCAGCTTCAGTCAGCATTGTGATGTGCGTCGTATACCTGAATCCTCTGATGTGATAACAGAATATCTAGAGAAACATTTCAAGATGCGATGATGTACTTGAGCATCTCAAACTCACCGCTGGTGAATATTTCCAAAACATGCAGTTAACAAAGCTACAGGTTGAGGACAGGAGAAATGTGCCGTTGTGTGTACAAAAACCATGAATCATGTTCAGCATGTTTAAACTTTTTAACGACCAGATTCGCCTGCAAAAAAATATTTTTTTCTACGGGCTGGAGTCGTAGTCCTGGTTGTGACAGAACTCGAAGTCTGAAGTGAAATCAGGAAGTCGGCAGAATTTTATTCCCGCAGCTCGAGTCAGTTTCGCTCTTCAAGGACAAAGCAGCATTTTAGGGATGAAGTTAAAAGGACATTTCCTCCTTTAGCCTGGAGTTTTTTTGTGCAAACGGGATGAGATATCGTGGTCAGATTCCATCGATAGTTTGTTTACACTTCTATGTTTGCGTCACGATAACGCCGCCCGCCACATTAAACCAGTTTGAACCTTCAGATCGATCAGACGTTGACCTGTTTTGGGGATTCGGCTCCTCTAAAGCTCCTGTTTATATTCATCCTCACTCACAGCTACAGCTCAGTCTGCTGACTCCACCTCACAAACACCAACACACACACACACACACACACACACACGGAGACATGCTCACTCACGCTCACACCAACCTGGTTTTTGGCCGCGGCGCTGCAGCGGTGCTGGGCCAGGTCCAGCATGGTTCTGTAGCTCTTAAAGCAGGACGGGCAGTTGAACCGGTTCTTATTAAACCAAACCCCACACACACATACACACACGCACAGACACACACACACATAAATTTGGATTACTACACTTGTGAGGAAAATCCACTGAAGTGTTTTTATTCCCTGACCCTGTCCCTAAACTGAGCCTAACCCTGGTCTAACCCTGACTGCACAGCATGCGTTCTCTACGGGAGGGTGTGAGGCTGCTGCTGGAGAGAGGACACAGTTACAAAATGTTACATGCACGCAAAAAAAACACAAAAAGTCTTAGCACACACGTATTAATATAAACACACACAGCAGGTCTAAGAGACTAAAGCGCCCCCGTCGTCCTTGTGGTGATAGAAAACGAGCTACAGACCAGGCGAGCCGTGTGCCGCAGCATCAGAGCGTCTGACATCTACGTGAACATTAAGGTTTAAAATGCTGCAGCTGTAACGTTCTCCACCTCCTGCAGGCTGAAGAACATCACCTACAGTCCGTAAATGACAATTTCCATGAGTTCAGTCAGCGCACGTCCTGACCCACTGGGTCCATTTCTGCGGTGTGAGCGAAGCCATGAGCAGCTGTGCAACTCACACTTTCGCGAGATCACAGGAGAACTACAAGATTAGTTCTATTAGAAGATACGGGAATAAAAAGAACAACATTTAGCTCACACGGTGCCTGTTTTTAAGTTATGTTGATAAAGTGATGAAACAAACGATCAGGAGTCCGGATATTGTATTTTATTTTGAAATTGACCGGACGCTCTGTGTGTTTTCTTGTCTGACTTCCTGTCTGCGTTGTTCTATTCTCTGTAGCCGTTTACACATATGCTCTCCGGATAATATCTAGATATTTACAGGAGGACTTCTCCAGAGATTCTCCTGACCTAGCCGTTCACATATGCTCCTCACAGCGGGGGACTTTCCCTGTCAGAGGGGAGGGCGCGCAGGATTTCCCGACGCAAGACGTGACGTAAATAAACAAAGCGGAAGTATCGGCCGTAGCAACAGAGTCCGCTACACGACGTTACAATGAGAATATTTGCCTTTATATCAATGCTATGTGTAATCCAATGGAATGACAACATCCACAAAAGAGAGGAGAACAACATACTGACGAACAGAAAACAGAATGCAGCCGTTTAATTACATGCACAGAGATCGTAGTGGTCGCGGGCAGACACTTTAGCCGGTCACTGTATATAAACGTCACTCTCTTTTCATTGGCTGTAATTGAAATCTCCGGAGAATATCCTGCTGTATTCTCACATCAACTCCTCCGGATTATCTGTGGAAAAAATATTTAGGGGTCTGGCAGGATAAACTCCGGGTAATATCGGAGTAAAAAGGTGGCTGTTGCGTTCACACATACAGCTCCGTATGTGTGAAAAGGGGTTTGTGTTTGCAGAAAGCTCCGTCAAAAATTCACTTGTATTAGTGGCAGCTAACAGCACTGTGTCGTGTGGCTCTGACGGGCCGCAGCGGAAATTGACAGTGACACCTCCTGTGTGAAAGCAGCAACGTGTCAGAGCTGAAGACACAGGGTGCTGCACGCTGGCACTGTAGAGCCTCCAACAACGAGGCTGCAGAGTGAAGCCACTGAGAGCTCTTTAGACTCGAGATTTGATTACAGCCTGGTATTTAAAGGAGCACTGAAGTGGCTGCAGTCATGGAGGACAATTTTGTCATTCATTCATAACAAGAGATGCCACTACGAGAGGTTTAGGGACTCCACTTTGACGCACTAGTGACATCTCCTGGTGTGAAAGGAGGAGAACTGGGCCAAATGTCAAGTCCTTCCTAGAAACTCTAACCCCGGATTTTTAGAGTTCCCTTGACTGGAGTGTCCCTTCAGACACAGATATACGAGGGGGAGACTTTGAAATATTAATCTGGGAACTGCATGCTGCTTAAATTTTCATACATGCAACATAACCGCTCTGTCTTTGCAAATGATCAGTTTAACCCAGCTGGTATTCTGAAAAAGCTTTTGCATTTACATTAAGCAAATGATATTCCACTAGATTCTTAAACGTTTGCAACTTTCCTGTTTTGTTTTCATGTAAAACCAAACTGAAAGCTCAGAACGCGGCACCTGAAGAGCTGCTGAATGAAGTTACAGACACGCACACGTTTTATGTGAAACTTGCTGCCATTACTGAGAAGATCTGTTTTATTTGCGAGGGGATAGACGTCTGTAGATCTTTCAGGTCTCTGTAATAAATCATGTTAAAAAAAGAACACTAAAAGGGTAATTTGGATTCTCTATAAACAAAGTTCAAAGCCGGCTGGTCCGTAGTGTTTTCCTGCATTTTTAAGAGCCCGATCATGAGGAGAAAAGCATCGCCAGCAAACCCCTCGTTCTCCTCTGGTACAGCGTGCTTACCGGGCGTTTCCTTTCCGATAACATGCACGGACCCCCCCTTTTTCCCCACACATATTTATTAACAGGTTCTAGCGCAGCCTGACACACCCTCTACTGTCTTCACAGCGCACACTGGCTCACCTGGCTGGTCGAGGCGGCGGTGCAGCGGTGCTGGGCGAGCTCCAGCATGGTCCTGTAGCTCTTGCAGCAGGAGGGACAGTCGAAGCGATTGGGTCCGTCGTCGTGGATCCTCTGGTGGTTACGGAGGTACCGGGCAAGGCGGAAGGCCTTCCCACACAGGTCACACATGTAACGCTTCTGACCGTGGATTCTCATGTGGTTACGCAGGGACATGTAGTTGGTGTAGGGCTTGCTACAAAAGTCACACCTGGGTTTGGGACGGGAAAATATCGCAGACGTTAAAAAGGGATTAACGATATCAGAGACATTTATATCCTGATTCAAAAACATTCAGACATTTACAGTCGATTACAACACGCAGGAAAATATAAATGAGTTGTGTTAAATGTCTCAACCTGAAGTCTCCGGTCTTGTGGGTGAGCTTGTGGTTGAGCAGGGAGCTGGCGTGCTTGTAAGCACAGGTGCACAGATCGCACACGTACGGCCTCTCGTCAGACTCCATGTCGTCTGATGCCGACGTCGGCGGCGCTGCTGCGGGCGCTCTGGACTCAATGGAGAGACTGGAGCTGGAGAGAGACGCCGAAGAGAGGCTGGAGCTGGAGAGGGCGGCGGAGGAAGACGGAAGCTGATCGCACCAACTGATGGTCGAACTCGGCTGTCACAGACGAAAGAAAACAATTATCACCGAGTCCCAAAACGTGCAGAATTAACACAGACACTTTTCTTGATGACATGAATAAAACGATGCAGCATTTCATTAAATAACTAACAGGTAAACTTCCTTCTTTTAACCTCTGCTGAGGTGATTAAACTTGTGTTGTACGGTGCAAGTTTAAATTCAAACTGAAACGTTAAATATGGATCAACACTGGTGAGTGAAACACAAGCCTCTCTCCTGAAAAACACTTCAAGAAAAGAGGAAAGCAGCTTGTTTCTGGGAGGCAGCTCAGCACCACGGACAGCAACTCCGTTCACATAAACCTGCCGAGCCTCAAACTGAAACCAAAAAGCGAGCATAAATCAACCAGACCTGAACGGTTCCTGCTAAATGTACGAGCATTTTGTCATGTTTTCTTGCCGCAGCTTATGAACTACATGACTACACTCTGCTTCATTCCTTGGAGCAGTGGGACTGAGTGCAACAGGTGACATGCAGAGACAAAAAATGAACATAAATCATAAATTAAATAAGAAAATAATCAAACCCAGTCTGAGCTGAAACTTTATCGCATTGCCCTGAATCAACGTGCGCCTGAATAAACAGAAGCTCGACAGATTAAAAACATCACTAAAAACTGTGCAAACTGTACACAGGAAGAGGTTTGACCACAGCTAAAGATGAATCCACATTAAAGAAGCATAACATTGTCAGCTTCTGGAAAATGAATGAATACGTCTGTATGCATGTTTCCCTACTAATTGTTACGGGTGGCGTTAAAGTAAACTGCGCATTGTAATGCATCAAAAATATTTTTTTCGATTACGATGTTATTTTCAATCATAATTAATTTTGTTGTTGTTATGTGTTAGGCTACAAAAAGAAGAAAGCAGCAACACCTGTGAGGTTTTCAAATTAAATGTTTTAGTGTAAGAGTTGTTGTTTTGGTCGTATAGAGGGAGGAGCTCCATCTCCTGTTGTCATGGAGACGATCTGTGGACACTCCTTATAGTGCGGTCTGAACGTCTTCAAAGTGAGACTGTGCGAGCCGAGGATGTTTAAAGCGCCCAAAGATCTTTCTTGATCGATGACGTGGATCGCTGCCATCAGTCCAACAAGATGCGATATGTTAATTACGTCAATATCGGACCTGATATCGACATTAGATCGTATCTATCACATCTCTAATTGAAAGCATTAAGTTTTGAGTGAGTACATAAACTGTTCCCCTGTGATGTGTGTCCTTAAGGTTACACAAAACAAATGAATGATCAATGGTGTTAATTATGATTGTTTACATGCAGACAGTGTAGGAGGACTAAAGCAGAGACGTCAGGTGATTGACAGGTGGACTCCTCATAATTTAACCACAGTTTTGGAGAGAGAGAGGGTTTGAAGTTAGCAGAGATCCCTGAACTTCACATAAACTTAAAATATCAAACATATAGATTAATGTGTGTGTGTGTGCTGTGTAGATAATCTGAGAGCTGAGAGAGGCCATGAATGAAGCTCACAGTCTGGCACCACAAAGAGGTCTTTCAAAGTCCTCCGCGGGGCGTCTTCCGCTCCCGTTTCCTGTGGGACAGCCTGTTCATGTTTACTTTGCGCTGTTCGCTAACAATATTACAGACCTTACGCTTTTAATATTCACCTTAAGCTGCTCAAATTCACCCTTTAACAGGTAAATTATCCCGTGCAGACTTCTCTTATAAATTGAACCCGCAGCTCTCCCCTGAAATAAACCTCTGCTGCCCCGCGCTGCTTGTTTTGCGGAGCTCAGCTGTGTTGTTAGCGTTAGCATTAGCTCCGCGCTGCTTAAGCTACATTTATATATTTTACTCAGCATTGTGCGTCTCCTCACAAAAGCAATTACACTACAATTGTAAACACGTCCAAGCTCAATGAACTTTTCACATACGGCGACTTGGACATACTTTTAAAGGAGGTAACAGCATTAGCCACTTAGCTTTGCAGCTAAAAGAGAAACTAGGCCGTGAGCCTCTCAGCATGACGGTGGGAGCGTTAGCACGAAGCTAACGGAGACTCTGTGTATTTATCGCTCTTTCAGATTACTCTGCGTTACTAAACTGAGTGTTCTTCAGCCACTTAACAACCCTTTGTAAATTATGACACTTTCCTAAAAGTACAGCTGGTAAAATGTTAGTGTAAGAGGCTTTTTGTGTTGCCGTATGTCGGCTAGCTTTAAGGGCTTTCTTACTCCGGAGTCGTTGGGATCCTTTTTCCAGAACAATTGGGAGCAGTGGCCGAAAGTCTCCGTCGATGTCACATAGTTCACTCCGTTTCTGTCCTGAAAGTCTCCGTGTGTGCTGCCGGTGTTTGTCCTGGCGTACATCGTCGGTTTTCAGATTCTAAGACTATTTTTTTTCTGGCTGAAAAAAGAAATAGGGCCGCTTTGTAAGGATCTCCTTCCGAAAAGAAAAATATTTCTTCAGTGAAATGAGCGTTTTGGCGGCGGGCATATCGGAGCACACAGATCGTTACCGCCACCTGCTGGACCGGAGTGTAACTGCAGCGATCTTTGACAAGGAAAATGCTTTGTAAATGTTTTAAGAAATAAAGTTAAATCCAACACTGTAAAACAATAAACACCACGGGACCTAATAATAAATATAATAACAATATAGTAGGCCTATAACAGAATCCATAAGAAAACTTGTTTTTGCCCGATTCTTATTTTGCTCTGTTTGACATTTTATTTATTTAGAAGAAGATATCCTTTATAATCCCAGGACGGAAAAGTACCTTTACACTCATATATACATATAGGCTGAAATACACATGCACACATTTTCAGTCTTTTTTCTGAAGCTTCTGGGACTCTTCTCAAGTCACTTAAAAAAAACAACTTTTACTGATTTCCTCAATTCTCTCTCCTCTTCACAAAAACCAGGGGTGTGTCCAGAGGGGTGGCATGGGCCCCTCCTTGAAATCTAGATGACCAACCATGTGCCTAAACAAGGATTGGCTTTTGGTGTGGTCAGAGGCGGGACTTCGGTTAAAATATATATTTTTTTTTAACTGTGGCGCAACAGGCTGCTGGTCGTTTCTTTGCTTTTAAATTTAGCAGCTTTTAGGTTTTTTTGTGATTTAAATTGTAGAAAAAAATCTCCACATCTGTCCATATAGTGGACTCATTGTATCCCACAATGCATTGTGAAAAGTAGTGCAATATTTACAGTCTGTGTGTACAATCCGTGATCACTATCCAAGCAATATATACCATCATGCATTGCGGGTCAAAGACTTTTACATATTTATGATTTCAGATCTGAGAGGCTGCGACTCGATCAGGAGCAGGAAAATAACCGTACTACAATCCTCATGTGCAGCCAGCTCTAAGAGTAAAACCATCTTCTATTCCAGGATCCTGCAGCAGAGATAAAAAAAACAACCAGGGAAACGTTTTCGTGCCAAAGCTAAAGTATTTTATTTACACATTGAGTCGTCCAGATGTTCATGTGCGATACACGTCAAATAAATCAAGTGAAGACACGTGAGAGGTGACAGATTGAAATATATACTTTTTAATGATTGATATTATAATTATTATTATTATTATTAAATACTTCGGCTAAAACACCTTAAAGTGCGGATTATAATCTACAACATGTCTTATTTTGTGTCCAAACTCTCAGAGAGTCCTTTAAATAAGTGATGAGTGAAGCGATTCTGTACAACATTTACAACGTTTGAAACCACAAACACGGCCGTGATGCCAACATGTCAAAGAAAAAAAAAAAAATCACAGACCTCATGAAGAATAAGTGACAAAAAAAAAACGAGCTAATCAATTCCTCACTTAGTGAACGTTTTGTGCAATGAAGGAAAACTTTACTAACGCCACGTGCTCGTCTCTCAGTGACACGCCCAAGTGTCAGCTGGTTGGTGGTCGGCTGGTTTATAAACGCCGCACTGAGTGGAGAAAAGTTAAATCATTCAGAGTGAGGATCATTTACAAAACAGGAAGAGTAACGTTTTTCTCCCACATTCATGAAGACCATGAAGGCATCAGATAATGAAGAGATTGTTTCATATTATTATCTTAGTTTCTAGAAATAATTAATTAATCTGTGAAATCTAGTAATGTGCAAAACAGCAGCCAATCCGGTAAAACAACTTCAGTAAATCTGATTGTTTTATTGCTTTTTACTTCATCTCTTTATGCTGCTGTTCACACTCTGCTTTGTGTTTTTTTTCTAAAGTTTAACGCCACATTACCAACACCTTTATCATCGGGTCGGACACTAAAACATCGAGCATGTGAGAGTGTGTCAGCGTCGCGTTTACAAATTCATATATATATTTTTTTACATGTAATACAATATAAACAGGGGACGCAACCTCTTAAAAAACAAAGCTTCACAGCACTCTGAGTGGCAGACGAGCAGATCTAAATTATTTGTTTCCTACTGAGTTTGAAACTTGCAAACAATTTGAGCTGACGGTGCTCGTGTTGGCAGATTGTTTGACCTTTTCATCCAATCAGGTTTTTTTTAAGTTTCATTTCTCACTTTTATAAGAGTCAAACGAGGAAACTCTTCCTGCGTGTAGAAATCACTCGAGCTTCTTTCAGATTTGGCACATTATGTTGACTTTTGGCACGTTTACAAACCTTCATCATGAAACCCGTCCTGGTTGAAGGTTCGTTTCACAGCACTGGATTCTCCCTCACAGACATGTAGCACCTTCACACCTGAACAAACCTCCTGATATTTACTGTAAGGAGCCGCATGTGTAAACACCTCCAGCCTCCTCGTATTTATTCTGCAGAAAGTCAGAGTTGAGAACGCAGCAAGATATAATCAGGAGAATTCACCTGGACGGGTTTAAAGGGTTGGACACTAAAACATTGAGCGTGAGAGAGCGTGTCAGACTCACGTTTACTAATCTTGTTTCATTTCTTTAAAGATGAAATATTAAACTCAAACTACTTAAAGACGGGCGGATAAACTAAGCATGGCAGAGTGCGTCTACAGAGACTGATAAGTGATCTAAGATCATCTGCTCGTGTGTGTGTGTGTGTGTGTGTGTGTGTGTGTGTGTGTGTGTGTGTGAGAGCGACAGTTTGAGTCACAAGCAGTGAGAACATTCATTGTTAAGGCTCCAGTTTAAAGTTATAATCCGTATAATTCATTCAAGCTGCTCTTCTGTTGCACTTCCTGTAACTTCCTGCCCACTGGATTCTGGGATTTGTAGTTTTTTTCTGTAACCTGCCGTAGTATCACTTCCGAGAGCTGTCAGGACGGGAATCTTATGGATTATAACTTAAATGTTCGAGCTAATAGTCGGGTGTATTACACGGGTGTGTGTGTGAGTCTGTGCGTGTTTCTGCGTGTGTGTCGTTTAGCTCTTGATCTCCAGGATGGACGGGTTGTGGTCGAGGATGGCGAGGATGATTTTGTCCATGTACTGCCTCAAACGCAGGTTGATCTCCTCCTGCTCCTTCAGAGCGTCCACGAGCTGAGACACAGAGAGAGAGAGAGAGAGAGAGAGAGAGAGAGAGAGGCGGATTAAATTAGAGGATCATTCATATCAAACATTATTTTAAAAACAGACAAACACGACCAGGGGAGTCAGACCGACCTCGTCTCGGGACGCGTTGTCTATCTCAGCAGCGAGGCACTGCGCCTTGCTCTGACAGGAGAACAGGTTTTTGGCCTCGTACAAACTCAGAGTGAGAATCTGAGCGTTCAGGTCGTCGTTCTGATCTCGCAGTTTGTAGTTCTCCTGAGAAATAAACAACAACAACAACAACAACAACAACAACTTGAGTTCATCAGAGAGGTTACCACTTTAAAAAAAAACATTTTTCAAAATCATCTCCAATATTGATCCTAGTTTGAGCACGTTTCTGCTCGTGGAGCTTATTAGAAACATGCAGAGGCTTTTTAGGTCGGGTACAATCACTTCTATCTGAACCACTTCTCTTGCCCGCTTCCATCGCTGCAACACCTGTTGACCTGATAACTGCTCTCATATCTGGCAAACAGAGGGGCAGCCATCCAAAACGGCCGTGTGGGGGGGGTCGCCTTGAAACCACCTACCTTCTCTGGTCCAAACAAATCCAGAGCATTCAGGATCAGAATCTAAAGTTAGAAGGAGGACATACTGGCTGCTGCATTGTTGTCAGAGAAGCCAGCACTTCAACATGTTTCCTTAATGTGTTAACCTGTTTCAGTCTCTTGACTTCATTCTCCATTTCCATCTCTCTGGTGCGAGCGTTGAGCTCAGACAGACTCTTCCCTTTCCCCGGATGCTCCATCTCCAGTTTGAAACACTGCAGATACTCCAGCTCTCGCCGCAGGTCGTCGATCAGCTGCAGGAGAACAGAGATCATCAGATAAAACCGCTCGACATTTCCACCTGAACATGTCTGATAGCTTCACTGTCTCACCTCCTGCATGGCCTCTTTCTCCTTCTGGAACTCATGGCGGTTCTGCCACAGTTTGTCCATGATCTTCCTGTAGAGATCCATCTCGTCTTTCAGCCTCAGACTCGTGTCCTCCAGCTTATCCGTCATCCTCTGCTTCTCCTGCAGGGGAAAAATACTTTCATTACTCTCACTCGAGCTGTCATCTACGCTCCCCCTGCTGGCGTAAAACCGGAAGTGTAAAAGAATAACAAAAGCTTAAGACCAAACCAATCAATTACCGATATGCTTTTAAACTTAACCTTCGCAACAGGAACTAACATTAATTTATAACTAGCTTTTTAGCACTTTTAAAGGATATATAACATTTTAGAAAGACACTAGTTTTAACATGTATTATTAGTTTAACTTAGTGCATTATCTTATATCCATTACACTGACAGGACAGAGATACAGAATCATTCTGGTTCTGAGTCTCATGTTTGTAGTTTTGATCGTGATGTCTGAGGGTGTTTGCAATCGGACTCAAGTTCGTTTTAACTGAACCAAACAGGTTAGGTGTGAAAAGTTAGTGCGGTTCATTTGTGCTGGTGTGAAAGCTGTCAATCAAACTCTGGTGTAGAAACTGTTAAGATTCTTTGGAGCAGCCGCAGCCTGGCAGGAGGCGACTAGTCCTCGTTCAGTTTAGGGATTTTAACCACAAAAAAAATATTTTTGTGCCTTCATTGACGAGATAGGACAAGTGAACAGAATCGGAAATCAAGGAGAGAGAGAGGGGAAAGAAGCCACGGGTCAGATTCGAACCCGGGCTGCCCGACTGGAGGACTACAGCCTCCATACATGGGGCACGCGGACCAACCACAATCAGAGAGCACTTTCCTCTCACATCACACATTTGCGTCCGCTTGTTAAAGTTCCCGTGTGAACACAGACCAAACCTGAGGTAATTGTGCAACAATGGAACAGATTGATCCATGATTCAGACCAGAGCAAACGATATGGGGGTGTGAGAACGACCTCAGATTTACTTTAGGGGAGCCCACATCGTTCACTGTGCAGCAGCAGCAACCTCCCTGGTCTTATAGCTGCGCTTCAGAAGGTAAAGGCTGAGGAATATTCCACACATGACAGGTCATTTAAAAAAAAAAAAAAAAAAAAAGATTTTCCTGTGTGTGTGTGTGTGTGTGTGTGTGTGTGTGTGTGTGTGTGTGTGTGTGTGTGTGTGTGTGTGTGTGTGTGTGTGTGTGTGTGTGTGTGTGTGTGTGTGTGTGTGTGTAACCTTCTGAAAAAGACGTGCGTAGTTATAAAGCGGTCGGGCTCACCTGATCCATTTTCTCAGTCTGAGACTTTAATCTACACACATTTAACTTCATCTCGTCGTTTTCTTCCTCTAACAGCTGGACCCTGTGAGGACAAACACACACATCACAAATATCACAATTAAAGGCTTTATATGTGATGTTTCACACTTAAATATAATATAAATCAAGTATATCCTCTGAAAATAACTCTGTGAGTCATGACTGTCTACAATGAGTGTAACACCCGAGTCCCACTGTCTGTGATGTTTTCAGAGTCCTATCTTCAGTTTGTTTACATCGTCAGGACGATGTAATTTCAGGTTCATTTCAGGTAAATTTACATGCAGTGTGACGATACGAGCATAATAAAGATCGCTAGCATTAGCATGCTAACACAACAATGCAGCACGAGTTGTTTTGGTTTCATGCTGGAGCTCAAGGGCGACATCTGCTGGATCAAAAAATCACATATAAAGCCTTTAAAGAAATACATGTTTTATATGAAAAGGTCTGGGAGCAGAAACATTTTATACAACTTTTAGAATAAGTCTCTGGACGCAGTGTGCCTTTTTTTCCATCCATCCATTATCTATACCGCTTCTTCCTGCTCGTGGTCGCAGGGGCTGGAACCGATCCCAGCAGTCATTGGGCGAGAGGCATGGTACACTACCATACAGCCTCATCTACGGGGGGGGAGTATATGTCTCTTCATGTTGTGTTTTTTTTTTTGAGTTCACCTGTTGCAGAGCAGGTCGATCTCCGTGTTTCGGTCTCGCTCCATCTTGCTGAACGCCTCGCGGTGTCTCTTCGTCTCCTCCTCCAGAGTCTGATCCGCCCTCGCCTCTGCGTCCTTCACCTGCTCCTCCAGCTCGTGCACCCTGACGTGCAAACACAGATTTAAAGGACGCATGACGTGAGGTTATGTTGAGATGTTTATTCTGCAGAGAGAGAGAGAGAGAGAGAGAGAGAGAGAGAGAGAGAGAGAGAGAGAGAGAGAGAGAGAGTTTTCTCACCTGTGAACCAGATGTGTGTTCTCCTGTTTGAGTTTAGACTTCAGGTCGTTGTTCGCCAAACTGTCTCCTTCCAACTCCGTCACCTTCTTCTCCAGATAACTCACCTGAGGGACACAAAGCTCATATTAACACCTGAGTCACATCCAGGCCGTTATAACTCACTGCACACTGTGTGTTTCTGTGTGTGTGTGTGTGTGTTTCTGTGTGTGTGTGTGTGTGTGTTTGTACTTTTTCAGTGATGTCGAGGTCACAGGAGTCGATGCTGTCGGTGAACAGATCCTCGGTGCTGCTGCCCTGACTCGAGCCGAACACACTGTGGTTGGCGTGAAACAGCTGACTGCAGAGAGGACGAGACACGTTTAAAAAAAAACAACTACAACAACAACATGCACGGAGAGCGAGACCAGACTGTATAAATAGTTTTAATCTGTTAGAGAGCGCTCGCCATGCAAACACGCTCAGTCAGATGAAGAGTCGGTTCACTCACCGTCCGAATGCCGTGCTGGTGATCTTTCTGTTCGGGCTGAAACACAAATAAAAACGAGTCTTTTAGTGAAACAATAAACGGGATTTGTTTGAGTTGGAGATAAATAAAAAAAGGTGCGCTCCACCTGTTGGCCTTCAGGTTTCGTAGTCGAGCCTCAAGGTCATTCAGCAGGTTGACCTTCTTGCAGCACTGAGAGCAGTAAACGTCTAACAGCTCGCTGCCGTACAGCTGACGCATCTTCTGAGGAGTCTGACCCGCACTGCATCACAAACACATCAACTTGTAAACATCATGTAAACATCGACATGTAAGCATGTGAACATCGACATGTAAACATCAACATGTAAACATCATGTAAACATCAACATGTAAGCATGTGAACATCGACATGTAAACATCGACATGTAAACATCAACATGTAAACATGTGAACATCAACATGTAAACATCGACATGTAAACATGTAAACATCGACATGTAAACATCACCTAAACATCGACATGTAAACATCGACACGTAAACATCAACATATAAACATCAACATGTAAACATCCACATGTAAACATCAACATGTAAACATCATGTAAACATCTACATGTAAACATGTAAACATCAACATGTAAACATCCACATCTAAACATTGACATGTAAACATCCACATGTAAACATCCACATGTAAACATCAACATATAAACATCAACATGTAAACATCAACATGTAAACATGTAAACATTGACATGTAAACATCCACATGTAAACATCAACATATAAACATCCACATGTAAACATCAACATGTGAACATCAACATGTGAACATCGACATGTAAACATCCACATGTAAACATCAACATATAAACATGTAAACATCAACATGTAAACATCAACATGTAAACATCCACATGTAAACATCCACATGTAAACATCAACATGTAAACATGTAAACATTGACATGTAAACATCCACATGTAAACATCAACCTATAAACATCCACATGTAAACATCAACATGTGAACATCGACATGTAAACATCGACATGTAAACATCAACATATAAACATCCACATGTAAACATCAACATGTGAACATCGACATGTAAACATCAACATGTAAACATCAACATTTAAACATCCACATGTAAAAAGCAACATGTAAACATCCACATGTAAACATCAACATATAAACATTCACATGTAAACATCGACATGTAAACATCGACATGTAAACATCAACATGTAAACATCAACATATAAACATCCACATGTAAAGATTTGTCCAACACTGATGATGTCACGATTTGAGAGATGCGACAGGTTCATCTTCTCATCCTAATCCTTTCCTTCCTTCCCTCCTCCGTCTATTGCAACCTTCCCTCACTTCCTTCCTTCCTTCCCCCTTCCTTACCTCCTCCCTCACTTCCTTCCTTCCTTCCCCCTTCCTTACCTCCTCCCTCTCTTCCTTCGTTCCCCCCTTCCTTACCTCCTCCCTCTCTTCCTGCCTTCCCTCCTTTCCTTCTCCCTCTCTTGCTTCCTTCCTTCCTTCCTTTCCCCCTTCCTTTCCTTCTCCCTCTCTTGCTTCCTTCCTTCATTACCCCCTTCCTTTCCTTCTCCCTCTCTTGCTTCCTTCCTTCCTTTCTCCTTCTCTTCCTTCCTACCCTTCTCCCTCCCTTGCTTCCTTCCTACCCTTCTCCCCATCTTCCTTCCTTCCTTTCCTTCTTACTCTCCTGCTTCCTTCTCTCCTTCCCTCCTCCTTCTCTTGCTTCCTTCCTTCCTTCCCTTCTCCCTCTCTTGCTTCCTTCCTTCTTTCCCCCCTTCCTTCTCTTCTCCCTCTTTTGCTTCCTTCCTTCCTTTTCCCCTTCCTTCCCTTCTCCCTCTCTTCCTTCCTTCCTGCCCCCCTCCCTTTCCTTCTCCCTCTCTTCCTTCCTTCCTCCCTCTCTTCCTTCCTTCCTACCCTTCTCCCCATCTTCCTTCCTTCCTCCCTCCGTCTCTTCCTTCCTACCCTTCTCCCCATCTTCCTTCCTTCCTCCCTCTCTTCCTTCCTTCCTTCCTACCCTTCTCCCCATCTTCCTTCCTTCCTCCCTCTCTTCCTTCCTTCCTACCTACCCTTCTCCCCATCTTCCTTCCTTCCTCCCTCTCTTCCTTCCCTCCTTTCCACCCTTCTCCCCATCTTCCTTCCTTTCTCCCTCTCTTCCTTCCTTCCTACCTACCCTTCTCCCCATCTTCCTTCCTTTCTCCCTCTCTTCCTTCCTTCCTTCCTTCCTTCCTACCCTTCTCCCTTCCTTTCTCCCTCTCTTCCTTCCTTCATTCCTTCCTACCCTTCTCCCCATCTTCCTTCCTTCCTTTCTCCTTCTCTTCCTTCCTACCCTTCTCCCTCCCTTGCTTCCTTCCTACCCTTCTCCCCATCTTCCTTCCTTCCTACCCTTCTCCCTCTCTTCCTTCCTTCTTTCCTACCCATCTCCCTCTCTTGCTTCCTTCCTACCCTTCTCCCTCTCTTCCTTCTCCCCATCTTCCTTCCTTCCTTCCTTTCCTTCTCCCTCTCTTCCTTCTCCCCATCTTCCTTCCTTCCTTCCTTCCTTTCCTTCTCCCTCTCTTCCTTCCGTCCTACCCTTCTCCCCATCTTCCTTCCTTCCTACCCTTCTCCCCATCTTCCTTCCTTCCTTTCTCGCTCTCTTCCTTCCTTTCTCCCTCTGTTCCTTCCTTCCTACCCTTCTCCCTCCTTCCTTCCTTTCTCCCTCTCTTTCTTCCTCCTACCATTCTCTCTCTCTTGTACTTATTGTGTTGTCATTTATTTCTATTTTTCTCTTTTTCTGTTCCGTCTTAAGACTTTTTTTTATTTTTATAATTTAATTTCTGTGGATTTTAAATTCATGTTTGTGTGAGTGGACCCCGGGAAGAGTACGTACGGCTAATGGAGGATCCAAATAAAAAACAAAAAAGACCACAAACCTGGAGGGGAGGGAGGAGCCGAGGTCCGAGAAGCCATTTGTTCTGGAGTCTTCTTCGGGGCAGGGGCTGCTGGGAGTGAAGTCCACGTCCTCGCCCTCGCCGTAGTCCTCGAACTGTTCCTCTCCAGAGATGACGGACGCAGACGCAGAGCCCCGCAGGCGGCTGGGAGTCCGAGTGAGAAATACAGAAAGTTCAAATACAACTCTCAAACCAAAAACTATTCTAAACACTGATTCAAGTTTTTATTTACCTTAACGCTTTACTGAGATATCTTAAAATGACTTAAAGGTTCAATATGTTTTTTTAATCGTCTAAGTGGATTTATGTCTCACCTGTCTCGCCGTGTCGGGTCCAGAGAGTCGGAGCTGTTGGCGTTCTCGGCGCTGCTGTCCATGTCGACCTCGCCTTCAGCCCCACAACCCTCTCCGAACCCACTGCATTCTGGGTAGGACCGCGTACACATGATGATGGGTGGGGCCAGCTTGGCCTGACCGTTCTGCACACACAAAAACACATCGGCATGATTAAAAAATAAAAACATCACAAGCTGTCTCTCTTAACTTCTGTGCAAATAACTTTTACCTTCCTTTGAATATATTTGTAATTATATGAAGCTTTATATTCTACACCTCAGTTTAAGGAGGTTTTCACACCTTAAGCTCGTCTGCTTTTGTTCTGATTCTGATGACATCATCGCTGCATTTTCTCACACACGGACGCCGGGCTGTCCAGACGCCATTACCTCACAGCCTCCTTTCCCCACTGCGCAGGTAAACAAATGTCATGCGTACTGGACGCCTCCAAGACGCTGGCTCGTTAAACTGCCAACAGAATGAGTCGTGGTTGACTTGCAAGGAGGTCAAATATCTTATCGACACGTCTTTTACATGTTAGACGCCGTCTGAATTATTTGCATCAGAGTGCGATTGTTTGTGTTCACACGGGCAAACAAACGGGGCGAAGGAGGGAAACGCCCGCTGGTTTCAGAACGACTTCTCCAAACTGACTTAGGTGTGGAATCACCCTGAGTCAGGGGATGCGGGGCTGTAAAATTGGACCCGTGCAGGACTCTCCACCTGGAGACGGTATCCTTGGTGGATTCATCAGAGACAACAGAGGGATGAGGCGTGCAGCAGATCTGTGCGTCATCAATAATGCACACGACCGTCTGGATTCAGAAAACTGAGGTCAGATGCCGAGCAACTCACACACACACACACACACACACACACACACACACACACCTCAAACCTCTCACACACGCACACTCACAAAATAACACATTAACATCTAAAATAACAAACAGCTGATTTGACTTCAGATCGTCCTTCTTTCTATTGATTTGCACGCACGCACACAGTCGTGCAGACGTAGTCTCGTCTCTGAGGGGAAGCTGTGTCGCTTTCATTCATCAATTATACACATGTTTATGTCTAAGAAAAAGAGGCGTGTGTGAAAGGATCAAAACCAAAATATGAAAACATCCTGCTTGTTATAATCCAAAATGGCCGAAAAGCGGAAGATAATTAAAGTTTAAGAAACTGTTGTTGTATGGGTAGACACACACACACACACACACACACACACACACACACACACACACACACACACACACACACACACACACACACACACACACACACACACACACACACACACACACACACACACACACACACACACACACACACACACACACACACACACACACACACACACACACACACACACACACACACAGCTGTAATCAGCCTACCTGAGTGAAAACACCTGTGAGGGAGGACACCAACTGCAGCTGATTAAAAACCGAAAAAGTCCGACTTTAATCCATTTGAATAATTTACAGTGTCATCGAGGCGTCTTCATCGAGCTGAGTCTGAGTCAAATCTATCGTTAAGAACCGTTAAAACGTTTACTCTCAGAGACGGTTTGATGAAGTCAGTGAAATAAGAAGGTTAATTCAAACGACCACCTCTCAGTGAAATCAGCGTCACAGGAAACTAAGATCCTCAAACAGCGTCATGAGCTCATTAAATTAACCACCGCTTCATCTTAAATTACCACGTAAACACTCACAGACACACACCTTACAGATCAGCTGCACGCCATGCGTCTCCACAACAGTCACCGTGTGCGAGTGTGTGTGTGTAGTCCAAGTAAACATACGTTCTCCCACATGGTTGAAGATGAAGAACGAGAATCCTCCGTGTTCCTGCTACCTGAAGTCTCTCTCTCTCTCTCTCTCTCTCTCTCTCTCTCTCTCTCTCTCTCTCTCTCTCTCTCTCTCTCTCTCTCTCTCTCTCTCTCTCTCTCTCTCTCTCTCTCTCTCTCTCTCTCTCTCTCTCTCTCTCTCATCTCACATCTCACACGCGCGCTGATGTTTCAGCAGCAGGGATAAAGCCACACCTCCACCTCTCTCTCTCTCTCTCTCTTCACTCAATCTTGTGTTGCTAAGCAACCGTACAACTGGGCTGCTCTCTAGTGGAGAAATGTCGGTCATGCACTGTAATATTTATACTTTGAATATTTACATCAGAGAAACGATGAGACGTACGGAGTTTTGTTTTAAATTCAAGATCTTCAAAGTTAAGTAAAAAAGGATTTGTTATGCCGGGCACTAAGACACTTTACCATTATTATTTATTTATTGAGGGGGGGGGGTCGAGGGTTGCCTTTATTAGAGAGGACAGCTGAAGAGAGAGAGCGGGGGGATTCAAACCAGTGGCCGCTGTGACGAGGACGGCCCCCTCTGTACAATCATGAGGCTCGCACCCCTTCACTGTACAATTGTGACCTTCAGAGTTTACAGATCGTACCTGGTAAATGTAACCGTTGTCGGTAACCGACGGCTGGTTGGACAGCTGAACACCACGTGGACCCACGGCCATCTTCAGGATCTCCTCACAACCTGAAGGTAGGAAGCAAGAGAGGGAGGAGGGAAGGAAGGAAGGAAAGAAGAGAGGGAGAAGGAAAGGAAGGAAGGAAGGTAGCAAGAGAGGGAGGAGGGTAGGAAGGAATGAAAGAAGAGAGAGAGAAGGGTAGGAAGGAAGGAAGAGAGGGAGAAGGGTAGGACAGAAGGAAGGAATATGGGGAGAAGGGTAGGAAGGAAGGAAGGAAGGAAGAGAGGGAGAAGGAAAGGAAGGGGGGAAGGAAGGAAGCAAGAGAAGGAGGAGGGAAGGCAGGAAGGAAGCAAGAGAGTGAGAAGGAAGGATGGGGGAAGGAAGGAAGTGAGGATAAACTGCAGTCTGAACACACCGTCATGTCTGCATCTCTCCTGTTCCTCCACTCCCTTCCTTCCTTCCTTCCTTCCTTCCTTCCTTCCTTCCTTCAGCCATCTTCTGCTGTATGTTTCCTTGCACTCTACTGCCTGATACTCCCCTCCATGTTGAATTATTTATATTTATATGTGCTGTGTATTTCTGACCTTTGATGGCAAACACGCCGTGGCAGAAGTCTTTGAAGTTAATCCTCCCGTGAGCGTTAGGATCCAGGTACCGAGTCAACTTCTTCACCTGAGGAGACAAACAAGGACGCAACTAGGATCAATTAAGAATTGTGTTGCAGCCATTACGGCCGATATGAAGATTCCAGACTTCCTCTCTAATGATCTGCTGTGTCCTCGAGTCTGAGATCTACTGACGACGTCACACGTTTCCCCCTCAGGGCTTTTTTTCTGCACCTTCATCGACTCCTCTTCACACAGAACACAAGGTGACACCGAGAGTCTAGGAGTCTGAAAGATTTATACAGAGCTGACTGTTGTCGACCTGCACAGGAGCTTAAGACGGTTATCTCGCTCTCACACACGTTCACACAGGCTGTAATATAAATGTCAACATGCTGTGCAGCTGAACCTCACACTGTGCCGCGTCATCACTTTCACATCAAACACTGACACACTCTTCAATATAACACAGGCTCATCTGGAGAGGCTGGACGATTTGATGGTGTGCAGTAAATAAATCATACAAACTGCATGCTATTGTTCTCCGACAGCAATACAATATAACTCTGACCACTAGTGTTTAAAATGGGTACTGCAGTCTAAATTCTAAACATTGTAGAGAGCTGTCTCCCCCCCCCCCACCCCCTCTCTAGAGTTGATGCTCACGCAGGTTGCCATGTGGTGGACACTGAAGCTTCAGTGTTTATCCAGCTCTGCATCGGTCTGTAATCCTTTCTGTGTTCTAACCTCTCTCCATTTTTCAAAAGCATCTCCAATATTGATCCTAGTTTGAGCACGTTTCTGCTCGTGGAGCTTATTAGAAACATGCAGAGGCTTTTTAGGTCGGGTACAATCACTTCTATCTGAACCACTTCTCTTGCCCGCTTCCATCGCTGCAACACCTGTTGACCTGATAACTGCTCTCATATCTGGCAAACTGAGGGGCGTCCAAAACGGCCGTGTGGGGGTGTCTTAAAAACCTCCTACATTATCAGGCCCAAACAAATCCAGAGCATTCAGGAGCAGAATCTAAAGTTAGAAGGAGGACATACTGGCTGCTGCATTGTTGTCAGAGAAGCCAGCACTTCAACATGCAGCATGTTTCCTTAATGTCTGATCATATAGTAAGATCACTTTATCATTTCACTCTCTACACTGCTCACTGATTGGACCTTTAAGAAGTTTGCTAATTAGTAATAATACGCCAACAATGATAAGATCAATTTAGCAGAAGAATTCAACATGTTTCCTTCAAATGGACCATTTATCTTCAGCAAGTTTCAGGTTTTTGTAGCATTATTAAATCAAATTAAACATCATACTTCCTAAAATAAGCTTCAACTATAATATTGCATTTGTTGTAAAATGTTGTGTTGATAATATACAAGAGTCACAGTTAAATAAAGCATAAGTGTTTAGACATGTTTCCCTTGTCCTCGTGTTTCTCAAACGTTTGTATTTAAAGCAGCTTTAATCCTCATGAGGAATAAAGCTGCAGTTAATTCAAAAAAACACTGATTGTCCCATTTCCTAAATCCCACAAATGTAAACACACAGCTTCTGCAACCAGGCTGTCTGATTGGCTGCTTTCATTTCATTTATTTAAATGCAACCAATCAGCTCGCAGCCTCCCCCATGAAGCTCCGGTGTCCATGGTAACAGAGAACACAGAGATGAGAGGGAGGAGGAGGACGATAAAGATGAAGTAGTAGAAGAAGAAGAAGAAGCTTCCTGTGAGTTATTTTTAGTGACGTGTTCGGGCTGCTCAGCGGCCATGACGGCTCAGAGGAAAATCTACTCTCACTGTGAGAAACAGTTTATCCGACACACTCAGGATTTATGAACCCGAACATTCGAAATACTGACTCACATTTCTTTTTCCAACTCGTGTTTTTCACAGCGGTCTCCAGATAACCTGGCGTCACAGAGCATTACTCTGATAACTATTTTACCCGGGCATGAAGGGAAAGGAGGCTTGTTTACCGTCACCTGAATCCATCACTTCACATGAATCCTTGCATGATTTAAAAATCCTTCCAGACCGTTTCCTGTTTAAATGTTTGCAGGAGGATGTGAAAGTTAGCAGCCTCCCTGTTTGAGTAATTAAACCACTTTATTAGGTTTTAGTGAGTTCAGGGACATTGCAAACTATTGAGGTTCAGGATTCAACATCAAATGTCTTAAGATTCATTCATGCCTACAATCTCAGGGAACTTCCTCTAAAACTGTCAGACTCTGAGCTTTAAAGGTGACATATTCTCCTCCTCTTCTTCAGTTTAAATAAGTCTCAGAGCTCCTCAAAACATGTGTGAGAAGTTTCTTGTTCTAAATCCACTCTGATCCTGAATTTGATCATGCCTAAACCCCTCTATTTCAGCCCTGCTCAGAACAGGCTGTTTCAGTGTCTGTACCTTTAAATATGTAAAAGAGCTGTGTTTGACCACGCCCCCTCTCTGGAAGGGCTTGGTTGTCTCGGTGCTTATTCGCTCCATGTCCTATTGTTTATGGTGAGAAGGCAGACTCAGAGAGCAGAACAAACACCTAGCTGTGGGAGTGTCACCCACCTGGGGGAGGGGCTACTGCCCTTTGTGATGTCATGAAGGGGAAATCTCCAAACAGCCTGTTTGAGCACACATTTTCTGAAAAGTGGAGCAGACAGAAGACGGAGAGGATGGACTTTTCTCATGATTGGGGGGTTTGTAGACAGACTAGAGACACATATTAGAGTTAGAGAAACATGGAAAAGAGGATTTGACATCATGTGACCTTTAACACAACAACCTTCAAAAACATGCCGGTGTATTAAAATCACGTCTCTTCTCCCTGCAACATATAAAATCTGCAGACAATTTAGCGTAAAAACAAACCATCTTGAGCCACTATTAACTCCTCTATAAGTGTATCTGCATTCTGTTAATAAGACGGCTTTCAGATTTCTAAATAACTCATGGGCTGAAGCAGACTGAAAAACAACAACAACAACAACAACAACAACAACAACAACAACAACAGCTGGAAAGAGAAACTGGAAGCAGCTCTCTGCAGCTATCACTCCAAAGGTTTAAAATAATCAGGAAGAAAACATTCAGAGAGAAAATGCGTCACTGGACTTGCAGGAGCGAGGTGCTGCCCTGTGCCGATACGGTAAACAAGCAAATGGACCAATCAGAGTCACCTTGAGGCTAACCTGCAGCCATCTGCGCTCACCTCACCTCACCTGCACTCTACATAAACGCTGTGCGCATACGACTATCTCCGCTGCATTCAGAAAACTGAGAATCTGAAATGATGAGCGCTTTGTTTCCTGTTTGTCGGCACAATAATGTTAGGAACCACTTCCTGGTTTCTGCAGTCCAGCAGCAGCTCTGCTCGGGGGTGGGGGGGATGGAGACGCAGAGAGTCACTCCGATGATTCCTTTCCAGCCTTGACGTAATTTTTATTAATGTTTTGATTGAGAGCCCCCTGGTGGTGGGATTTACAAACTCTGACTTTAAATCTTAATGCATTTTCCCCCCTCATGTTAAGCTCACATCTTCAGTGTTATAGAAAGGTATCAGGTGCTGGACTTCATTTTTAAAAATCACGTCAAGAAGGTCGGAATGCACCAATATCGGCACGTAATGTGGCATGAAGCGACGTCAGCAGCCGATGTTTATTTGTTGTGTCAAATCAATTTAAAGCCGACATCACGTTCACCTGACAACCGATTCAAAAACTCTGACTTGTTTTCATTGTCAAACACGAGAGAAAATGTTTGCCATTGAGGGAGTTTCTGCCAGTTTCAACATAGTCCCTCTGCACTGTGTTCCGTCAGAACCACAAATTGTTTATTCAAATATCGGTATCTGTTTTCCAGCTCGGTGCATCTCTTCAAGAAAGCTAACAGAAGATGGAAATTCAAGGAAAGGAAATTCAAAAAAGAGTCCCTCTGCACCTTTAAGAAAAAGCTAAAGACCCAGCTCTTTCATGAATATCTTCTAACCTAATGATGATGGTCGCCCTTATTATTGATGATGATGATGGTAATGACGGTTGGTTTTTGTTTGATAACGACGACTTATAAGATGATTTCTATACTGATTAGAGCTCTCTAGAACTGCCATCAATGTTGTGCTTTGCTTCTGGTCACTTCCTGTCAGCACCTGTGTGTCCAATCTCACTCAAAGCTGATCGTTTGCTCTTACTGACATTGTTCCCTTTTTTCTAGATCCTTGCTTGTGTTGTACTTACTCTCTGATGTACGTCGCTTTGGATAAAAGAGTCTGCTAAGTGAATTGTAGAATTGTAGAAAAACTGCCCCAGTGTACCTGAACTCACTTTATATAATCTGTTTCTGGTTTAATGACATTTAAAACAAACACAGCAGAGTTCTTGATAAGGAGGAATCAAACATGGCAGGTAGATCTAGTCCTTTATAAGGTGAAGGTAATAATCAGTTTGTGCACCTCTGTAGCTCAACTGTGACATTAAAAACATGGCACAGGTAATCTCAAAGGTCCATCAGTCTGCACTTGTTACTGATTCACCTTTTATTCGTGTGTTTTAAGATTAAAAACAGATTAAACATGTCACAGAGCTCCTTCCTCTCTCCTCCTCTCACCTCCTCGTCTCCTTGACCGAACTGGAGCCCGAGGTCCACCAGGTGCTCCACCCGGATGAAGCCGTCAGCATCCTCGTCACACACGTCGAAAACCTCCTTCAGCCTCTTCAGAAACCCGATCAGCTGCTCCTGGTCCGGACACACGCGCCCCTCCATGTTCACCTGGCCTCGCGAGGGGTAAACACGAATGCTTCCTGATCAGAATTGACTGTTAGAAAATCGACTTGACGGCCGCCATCATCCTCATCATCCTCCTCTTCAGCTCCTCAGCTCCGGACCGACTGGCGCTGTGACATCAGCAGCGTCGTCTCCTCGAGAGTGGCGCGAGAGGCTACGGAAAAAGGCGATGATTTACGACTGGGGCACGTGGCATTACGTCACAAGCCAGCTGCTAATTAATAATCCAGGTGTTTAACTGCAGCTCAAACAAAAGGCAAAGAAAAGAGGAGACATTTCACTATCGAGACCAAAAAATAGAAAATATTATTAAATATGTCAAATATACGTCTGCTAATAACACACACCAGGATAATAAAGAAGTTTCCTTTATAATATTTATTTAAAAGAAGTCAGATGTTTCTGGGGGAAAATGTACAGAAGCCCTAAGAGGACAAACATCCATACATTTTATTTGACTGTTTTCTGAACAGATACTTTTCAGTTGTGTCTCTCAAGATCTCAATAAATTAACTCGCCATCCCGGGAAAATTCAGCGTTGTTATCCTGAGATGAAGAGATAAGTTTTCATCTCTTCATAGGTCGAGATATTGAGAAAACGACCAAAATGTACTCGTTAACGGGAAAATGGAGTAGAATAAAATGTTTTGATTTATCTCAGTTTACAGCTTCTGTAAACTACAACACCCAATCAGGGACTTTATATTAGAATACTTAACATTTTTTAGTGATAGGACAGAAACCACAGTGAGAGGGAAAAACCACAGACTGTAAATATGAAAGTTTGAGCCTGAGTGACATCCCCCATCTGTTCCTGCAGGGGGCGCTGGACTCCCATCGATGGCGGTCTCCATGCTGGAAATGCTGTCTCAGTCTAACTTTCAGTCAGCCTAACAACAGGCTGAGAGCTGGAGCTGAGGCGGGTTTTAAACCTCCTGACAAACCCTTACACCGCGCCCACCTGTCAATCAGGTCAGCTACACGCCTTATTGTGAATAACTCTTATCCTTCATCAAATCAAAACTCATGAGTCATCAAAACATTCACCCCCCGTACAGTGTGTGTCGATCGAGACATGAACTAATCACACCTATTTGGTTTTTTGAACCAGGCTGTAAACATGTTAATCTCTGCTGTAAAAACAGGCTTTTTAGAATGGGTGTGTATGTGACTTCCTGTGCTTCTGCAGCCAGCCTCTAGTGGACACTCCAGGAACTGCAGGATTTTACACTTTAGCGTCGGCTTCATGTTTCTACGTTAAAATGTACGTTGTGTTATCAACCTAACAAGCATGTCTTTGGACTGTGGGATGAAGTGGGAGAGAACCCACGCATGCACGGGGAGAACATGCAGACTTTATATAAATAATTATAATAAAAAAAGCAAAAAAAAATCAACTTCCCATCTTTTCATTGTAACAATTTCAGAATTCAGGACATTTTAACGCCTGCCCTGAAACAAACCGGCTCCCATGAAACTGGAGTGACACAAAAGTTATCTTTGGAGTATTTTATTAGAAAAACAGTTTACAAGACAGGTATTCACAGTCACATCATTTAGAAAACATAAAAGCATTTAGTTCCAGAGGAAACAACAAATATTACTCCTGAAACCGTCTTTAAAAAACGATGGGCTCAGATCTCTGATCTCAATTTCTGTTTGTGAGATTTAAATGATCAGTCGAGGCTCCAGCAAAGAGTCCCATCGCTCTGTCACCTGTAGAGGAGGAGACACAAGACAAAGGTCCAATCAGTGAGATGTGTAGAGAGTGAAATGATAAAGTGAGCTTACTATATGATCAGACATTAAGGAAACATGCTATGTTGAAGTGCTGGCTTCTCTGACAACAATGCAGCAGCCAGTATGTCCTCCTTCTAACTTTAGATTCTGGTCCTGAATGCTCTAGATTTGTTTGGACCAGAGAAGGTAGGCGCTTTTAAGGCGACCCCCCACACGGCCGTTTTGGACGCCCCTCGGTTTGCTAGATATGAGAGCAGATATCAGGTCAAACCAACAGGTGTTGCAGCGATGGAAGCGGGTTTACAGACCAATGCAGAGCTGGTTAAACACTGAAGCTTCAGTGTCCTCAGTGTTTCTGGTCTTGGGCGCCAGACTCAGTCACGCAGCATCACTGGATCAGACCAGCAGACCAGACCAGCATGAGTCAGCAGTTTTTTAAGTTTGTCTCCACAGAGTTTAGGAAACATATGGTGACGTTTGTTAAGCATGTTAAGTAAAATAGATCGTTAACTTAGTAAAATGCTAATTCTGTTACCCAGTTCATGGCATTTTCCAGTATGTGTTAGCTTCAAGCTTAAGAACTAAGATATGCATCCCGGATCTATCTGTGAGAAATTGTGCCGCCCCAGCCGGAACTGCCGGCTAGCTGTTTCCCCCTGCTTCCAGTCTTTATGCTAAGCTAGGCTAACTCTAGCCTTACTCCAGCTCAGTGATGAGCATGTTTGTGTTCCATACTGTTGAGATTAAAATGATAAAATTACTACAACAGCAGCTTTATGCTAAATCTTACCCGGGAGCCTCTGGACACGGCGTACTCCACCCGCTCTGAACCATCCGGGTTCTGATAAACCAGGTCGAACTTTCCAGGCTCTACAGGAGCTGGGGGAGAAAACAATCTTCAATGCATGAATACGTTTACTTTGAACAAGGTGTTTCAGAGTGTAATGAATATTTTATGAGTCTGTTGTGAAACAATCTCCACCTTGAGAGGAGCAGAGAAGGTTCAGCTCCACCTGATTGGTTGTCAGGTCGAAGCTCACAATCCGTCCCTCCTGAAACAAAAGCAACAAGGTGAACAGAGTAGCGGTTATTCAGGTATGATTTACACATCCTGTGATGCTCTCTTTATTGCCCATTCAGGAAAAGAGTGATCAGTATTCAAAGCATGCAGCAGAAATTATCACGCTCACCTTATACTCTGAAACCTCGGGTGTGTAGTTCTCCGTCAGCTCCAGCAGCTGTGAACAAACGGAGAGATTAAGTTATCAAATGAAGATTAAACCTTACATTTCTAAATGTCTGAACTTCTACCACTTTTCTTTTGTTATTTGAAGACGACTCAGAAATACGGTAGATCGTATTAAGGTCACATATGAAGTTAAATCCTCTTCTCCATGTGTCTCTAGTCTGTCTACAAACCCCCCAATGATGAGAAAAAGTCCATCCTCTCCATCTTTTCCCTGCTCCACTTTTCAGAAAATGTGTGCTCAAACAGGCTGTTTGGAGATTTCCCCTTCATGACATCACAAAGGGCAGTAGCCCCTCCCCCAGGTGGGTGACACTCCCACAGCTAGGTGTTTGTTCTGCTCTCTGAGTCTGCCTTCTCACCGTAAACAATAGGACATGGAGCGAGAAAGCACCGAGTACACCCAAGCCCTTCCAGAGAGGGGGCGTGGTCAGACACAGCTCATTCACATATTTAAAGGTACAGACATGTTCTGAGCAGTGCTGAAATAGAGGGGTTTATAGACAGACCTGCAGGATGATTTGTGTCTGAGGGAGCTGCTCTCTTTAAATGGAGGAAGGTGTTTAATGTGTTTAACTTGTTAAAGGTGCTGACTCTTGTAAATGAGATCTCAGTGAGGTTTTTGTGGTTAAACTAGGCCAACAGGGCTTCAAAGCTACACAGGTCAGCAAACAAGAGATACCCCTGAAGATAATTAGACTAGGCTCACCTTGAAGGCAATCTTCTGCCCCGCCTGAGGAGGGGCGGCTAACAGCGGCATGGAGCTGTAGTCCTTTTTGGGAACACTTTCTGTTCTGTTCTGCAGACGGAGACGCGTAAAAACAAAAGTTTATCCAGATGTTTTAAACAGTTTATATCAAAGTAGTTTGAATGTTGTGTCTGCAACCAACATCTCCACTGACTCCACCTTTAAAAACATGTTGCTGTTTGATTCTTTACATTTTTATTAACTAAGAGGAAGATTTATTTTGGAAATACATTCTTTATAATAGTGAAAAATGGTGCAGAAGTTGAATACTGACACTCAGACTGACCTGTATGACGACTGACATGTTGGTCAGCGAGTCGGTCTGGTAGGTCGGCTCTGTGGCTCCGTTATAGTTAAACTCAAAGCTGTTGTTGTGCCCTCTGATGTTTCCTCTTCCCTCACCCCTCCCCCTCTCTGCGGGGCCCCCACCCCTCATCATACCCCGCCCACGACCCCTCCCCGGCGACTGGATTCCCAAACCGCGGCCGAGCTGCTGAGCGGGCTGAACCGGCCGTCGGATAACCAGCTGGATCTCCTCTTCGCTGTCTGAGCTGGAAGACCGCGCCGGTTTGCCACTAGGGTGCGCTAGCGCTGCACTCGAGGATGGTTTCTGTGCAGGCTTTGTGGCCGTCTGAGGAGAAGGAGGAGCCTGCTGAGGTTTAGCATTTACACTCTTTTTAGGGATTGCAGAGTTTAAAAGTTTCTTTTTAAGCGGGTTTTTTGCACTCGCTGCTTCATCCGACGAGGTTTCTGACGAGGACGAGGAAGGAGGCGGAGCTTTTTTCTTTGTGTTTTGAGTCACCTTGGAGGCGGCGGGCGTGGAGGAGGAGGTTTTAGGAGCTGGTTTTTGGGAAGCTTTTTTTTTGGGAACTTCATCCTCGCTGCTGCTGCTGCTGCTGGAGTCTGAAGAGGAGGCTTTCTGTGGTTTTGCCGGGAGCTTCTTGATGATTTTAACTGGCTGCTCTACGCTCGTTGGCGTCTTTTTGGTCGGAGCCAACGGTTTCGGCGTGACAGCAGGAACCTCCTTCCTTTTCTTCTTCTCTTTGTGCTTCTCTTGTGACTTTGTGTTGCTCTCACCCCCGTCAGCTTGCTTGCCGTCATCCCTCTCCTGACTTCCCTCACTTCTTTTTTTCTTCTTTTTCTTCTTCAGGGTCTCTCCCACTCCATCCTCTTCTGCAGGTCTCTGCCTCTTTCTGCAGCTTTCACCGTCTGTAACCGGAGAGCTGATGTGCCCATTCACCGGTGCCAGATGATCCACCTTCACCCTGGAAAAACAAGAATGAAGAGAGTCTATTGTTTACAGAAATATACTTTTTCTCCCCTCAAAGACCCACAACTTCCTGACAGACAGACCTAGGACAGTACGAGTCAACAACACCAACTACTCATCCACTGGAGCTCCTCAAAGCTGCGTTCTGGGTCCCTTACTGTTTGCAGATGACACTACAGGGACAGGACTCATTACACTGGCAGAAAAACTGGTAATAAAAGCTGCTTGGGGGAGGGGGGGGCAATAGATGTTTGCCTGGGACCCCAACAGTCTCTAGAATCGCCTCTGCTTACAGGTGATATGACCACATGCATTAAAAACATTGTTGTTTTTTATCATCACCTGACGCTGTCGTTGTCCCGCACCACGTACACGCTCTCGGTGTGCGGCAGGTAGCAGTCATCGATGAACAGGTTCAGGATGCTCCTGCGGCTGAACTCGAACTTCTCTCTAATTAGACCCTCCAGGTCCGACACCACGCGACACCTGTTCAGGTCCACGAGCAGCCAGCACATCCGGCAGTCCGCCGTGGCGGGAGGCGGGTATTCAAAGAGTAACCGGACGCGGATAAAGTTGTTACTGTGAGCAGCCATCATGAGGATGATAGCACACCAAACTCAAACCAAAACACATACACACAACGCGTGTTCGGTTCCGCCGGCTAACAGAGCACTATTTCCGATAGGGATTTTCAGAATAAATGTTTTAAATATTTTTTGGTGTGTCAAAAACGTTTAAGTACCTGAAAAAGAACGGTAAAGGATACTTAAGTTCCGGTTAGAGAAAATAGCGATAATATATTACAAAAAAAGTCTAAATATTATTATTGAAACGTAGATTACCTAATTTTTGCATAAATCTAAACGTATAAAAATTATTGAGGAACTACCCATCATGTTTTACAAAAAATACCCTGTATTTTAATTAAAGTGTTGTATGGCTTTCAATTTAAGTTAGTAATCTTTGTTTCAGTTACTTTCCCTCCCTTTGTCGTTATGTGATTGAGCTGCGAAATGCTTTTGTTGTTTTTTATTTTCCGTGTTTTATTATTGTTATTATCACAGACAGTGCTGTAACAGTAAAAAAAAAAAAAACTCAGGACATTTCTTATGATGGTTAAACCATAGACTGTAAAAATAAAACTTAAACTGATATCATAACAAAAATCTGTTATTTCTTTGTACATTCATTGTATCGTTGAATGAAAAAGTGTTTTGTCTTTTATTTTGAAGGCCAATGGCTGGAAACGGAGTTTTCATTGGCTATGACCTCTCTAAAGACAACTCTTTCTCAACACTGCCCCCTGCTGGTCAGGAGGCACTCACCAGAATCTAACCAAAAATAAATCTGCTTCATAAACATTATGTATAGGAGTGATATAGTTAGATTATGTGTGCGGCCTTTAAGGAAAGTTATTTTTAACATTACACACTTTCTATAACTCGTACTGAATATTTTAGTATTTAAATAAATTATAAATTATGAAAAGTGAGACAGCAGCCTAACCAGACTGAGGAAGAATGAAACAAAACGTTGTGATTGTGAAGAATTTAAACTTTCTGTGGCATTTGAGCAAAGTGTCCTTTCCCAGTCTGATGTTTATGCACTGACTGCTCTGAGTCAGCTGACCTCGGGTGTGGTCATGTGATCAGCTGCCGTAATAAAAGCAAAGAGAGTGGGGCTTTTTCACCAACTCTGCAACAATGATCCGGACAGAGACGAGCTGTAGGCTGGTGGTTGTCCTCTTCTTTATCGTCAACACAGGTAGGAGTTATCACCTCCACATGGCGCCTTTTAAAGCTCCTTAATGTGGTGAATTCTGGGTAAATAAAATCAGTAAACAAACCGGAACAAACACGTAGGTCTGATCATTTGGTGCAGCGATTCAGCTGACTGCAAACAGAAAGTAACGCTGTTTCTTAGATATACTCTGTCTGTGTGCGTTCCGCAGGTCTCTCCAGTCCTCTGTCCGGTAAAGAAGACTGGGACTATGTGGAGGTGAGGGACGGGGCCCACATGTTCTGGTGGCTGTATTATGCTGACAGTCCGTCTGCACACAGTATGGATCTGCCTCTGGTCTTGTGGCTGCAGGTGAGAACACGACTGACAAATCAAATCACAGTCTGTGCAGGTTTTTTATGAGTCAGGTCATTTCATGTGTTTCTGTCTTAAATTAAGTGCTTCAGTTATCCTCACATCTTAGCAGGTGTATTTCTCTCACTTCATATAAGCCAAATTCACCTGAGAAGTCCAACAAAATCAAGATATAAAATTCAGAAAATAAGGCCTGATTTGGGGCTGCGCAGTGGTGCAGTGGCGAGGAGGTTCCTGGTTTGAATCCCTGTCTGTGTGTATTTTGACTGTTCTCCCAACATGTCCTTCCTTTACCCCCTAAGCATTCAGGTATTTTGTCTGTCTGCACATTTGGTGTTAAAGTCAGGGGAATGTGTTTGCATCCTGATATGAAGCAGATTTTAGTCTCTGCCAGTTCAGTTGTTTAAGCTAAAGACACCAAACTGGACTGCAGGTTTGTGAAATGTGCTGTAGTTGCTTCAGCAGAGTTCTGAAGCTTCAAACATGGCTCCTAGTGACTCCCACAGTTTGCAGAGTTAAAGATTAAACACTAAAAACAATGCAGTGTGAAGTTGTGGTTGAATGTGTTCTTGTGACTTTATGAGTAACATCAGTGCTGCTGTTATTTCAGTCTGCTGAGGAGGAACTGTGTTTTTAGCACCCCCCCCCCCCCCCTGCTGGTCTTTAGAGTTGAAACATGATGAGGTGGTTTGTGTCTTCAGGGTGGACCAGGAGGATCAGGAACTGGATTTGGGAACTTCGAGGAGATCGGACCTTTGAACAGGAACCAGGAGCCCAGGAAGACCAGCTGGGTAAGACTTTGGTCTTTAAGGTTTTCATGGATCAGAAATAAGTTTTCAAAAATGATAACGAGTTCGGACATCGTCTCCCCTTTTGGAACTCAACGATGGGCTTGTTTTCAGAAGAAGATACACCTTTTACAAGTTCAGTGTGAAGACACTGAAGCGTCAGTGTTCAGCCAGCAGCTCTGCATCAGTCTGTAAACCTTTGTGTTCTAACCTCTCTCCATTTTTCAAAAGCTTCTCCAATATTGATCCTAGTTTGAGCACGTTTCTGCTCGTGGAGCTTATTAGAAACATGCAGAGGCTTTTTAGGTCGGGTACAATCACTTCTATCTGAACCACTTCTCTTGACCCGCTTCCATCGCTGCAACAACCTGTTGACCTGCTAACTGCTCTCATATCTGGCAAACCGAGGGGCGTCCAAAACGGCCGTGTGGGGGGGTGTCTTAAAAACCGCCTACCTTCTCTGGTCCAAACAAATCCAGAGCATTCAGGACCAGAATCTAAAGTTAGAAGGAGAACATACTGGCTGCTGCATTGTTGTCAGAGAAGCCAGCACTTCAACATAGCATCTTTCCTTAATGTCTGATCATATAGTAAGCTCACTTTATCATTTCACTCACTACACATCTCACTGATTGTAGTTCTGTACTCTGACATTAGGGCTGTGTTAAATGTGAACAGAGAGCTGAGGACACACGGCTGTTTTCCCTCCTGTTGGTTTAGCTCACATTTTCAGGTTAACATTCTGATGAATTGTGTGTGTGTGCTTGCTCTCTCAGGTCCAGGCAGCCAGTGTGTTATTCGTGGATAACCCTGTGGGCACCGGCTTCAGCTACACCGACGGACCGGGCGGTTACGCCACCGACGTGTCCATGGTGGCCTCGGACATGCTCGTGCTGCTGCAGCACTTCTTTAAAGACAAGGCAGAGTTTCAGGTACGCCAACTCTTTACTGTTCCAGGTCTAGATTAACTCCATTCTAGCTCCAAAATGTCATGAATACAAACACAGGGAGAGCACTAAAAGGTTGCTTTATACAAAACTAATGAACGTTAAAACAGTAGAGTGGATATGACCATCAGGACTAAAAGAATCTAACTGAAACCCCCCAACAAAGACCCGTCTGTCTTTTTCTGTCCCTTGCAGAGCGTCCCTTTCTACATCTTCTCTGAGTCTTATGGAGGGAAGATGGCCGCTGCAATCTCCTTGGAGCTGACGAAGGTGAGTTCATCTTACTTCTCCTTTCAACTTCCTCTTTGGAGAGTCCCAGTGTCAAAGAGATGTCATGTGGTGGATGACGAGGAGAGAAGCATGCTGTTTTTGAAACTGTCCCCTGCCGACCTGATTTGGTGTAACCACCCTTTTTTGGTCTCGTCCAGGCCGTAGCACACGGGTCATTGAAGTGTAACTTTGCTGGTGTGGCACTGGGAGACTCATGGATTTCTCCTCTGGGTCAGTATCAGTCTTTCACTTTTACCACAATGTGTGCATACATTTCTTATCAAACCCAAACAAACCTCCACTGGAAGGCTGCATATCTAGATTTCAGCACTCCAGGTAAAGGGTATAGAATCGATGTTTATTGCCATTTGCTCAGGTACAGGTACATTGGAATTTTTGTGCGTTTCTCCCTGAGTCAGCTTCTACAAAAAAGTTAAAATTATATATAAAATAGCATTATAAAGAGTAGAAAAGTACAAATAAAATAAGTTGTAGTAACGGCTAAGTAAATTAAAATAAACTGTACAGAACGATACACTGTATTATAGCAAAGATATAATACAAAAAAATAACAAAGGGGAACACTGTACAATGAAATGAAAATATAAATGTTTTCTTGTTTCTACTTTCTACATCTCTTATTGCACCTGAGGTTATTGCGCACATATTTTTCACATTATATAATTACGCTGTTTTTAAGGTTAATATTGCACACTTGTATTACAAGTCCCTGCAATGTTTATTTTAGCCGTGAAGCGTCTAGAAAGCATGCATCGTCTCCTTTTTTTTAAATATTTATGTTCTTCCACAGACTCGGTCATGACCTGGGGACCATACCTCTACACCACCGTGAGTAACAATCTTTCTACTGGTCAAGCCGCTCTGTTGAGTGTTCGTCTGACTCTTTCTACTTCTCTGTTCAGTCTCTGTTGGATGAATACGGCCTGGCAGAAGTCAGCAGTGCGGCGGATGCTGTCAAGCGAGCGGTGGAGCTGCAGCAGTTTGAGAAAGCGACGGAGCTGTGGTCAGTGACTGAGACTGTGGTGGAGCAGGTGGGTTCAACACTGGAGCCTCTGCAGGACTAGATGGTGTTTGAAAGACTGTAGACAATCTAGTTTACACCATCGGAGAGCCTGCACTTCGTCTTATTTGACCATATGAAGCACAACATGTTTGTTCTGTTAACATATAGTAAAGGTCTCTGTAAATCACAATCTGTAAGGATGAGACAGAAGTGTACATAATGGTGTCATCTGCATAAAATTAAATGTTAAAAAGCAACAAGAGTTATTTGTAAAAAAATAAAATGGGACCCAGTATGGAGCCTTCTGGGACACCAGTTTGAATATTTTAAAAGCTAGAAGGTAAACCATTAATTCAAATACTCTGCATTCTGGCACTAGAGTAGTTTTATGTTTTTTAAGATTGACATCATGATTGATGTGGTTCAATTTTTTTTTTTTAAGAACACAAATGGAGTCAATTTCTACAACATCCTGACGCAGGAGCCGGATGAGGGAGTTGTCACTTCAGCAGGAGAAGATTACATCTGTGAGACACCACTGTGCAAAAACAATCAAAGAGGCTAACACTGGTTTATCTGTAATCTACAACCAATGCTCGCTCTCTCGCTCTCTCGCTCGCTCTCTCTCTCTCACAGCTCTGCAGACACGCCGCCATATTCAACCCCTCCATAGCCAATCCCTCAGCGAGCTGATGAACGGACCAATCAGGAAGAAACTGGTCATCATCCCCCAGAATGTCACCTGGGGAGGTACGTCATCGCCGCCTCGTCTATTCACCAGTTTTATCTAGTTTGAAAAGCTTTCTTGAATCATTATTTTTTTAAACTCGGTTTCCTCTCTTGTGTTTGCTGCATCTTCAGGCCAGGCAGAGGAAGTCTTCAGCAACATGGCCGGAGACTTCATGAAGCCGGTGGTGGATGTGGTCGATCAGCTGCTCGAGGCTGGAGTCAACGTCACCATCTACAACGGCCAGCTGGACCTCATAGTGGACACCATGGGTAACTTATCACTGAATTATTACTTATTATTTTGTGCAGTCTTGGTGTAAACGCATCAATGAATCTTTACGCTTTTTTCATGCAGGCCAGGAGCTGTGGGTGAAGAAGCTGAAGTGGGAGGGGCTACCTGGGTTTAACAAGATGAGGTGGACCCCGCTGGATGACCCTGCCTCCCCTGGTGTGACTGGAGCTTTCTACAAGAATCATAAGAACTTCTCTTTCTATTGGATCCTCAAAGCCGGACACATGGTGAGACATTGACTCGAGCAGTTTGTTATAATAAGACTTTAATGATGATAATATTAAGGATGGTTTTGATGCTGATTAAAGCAGCTCTGGATGTTGTGTTTTGCCTGTGGTCACTTCCTGTCAGCACCTGTGTCCGATCAGACTTAAACCTCTCTAGATCCTTGCTTGTGTTGTTCTTACTCTGAGGTTCGTCGCTTTGGATAAAAACGTTTGCGAAGTGAATTCTAAGAGGTACAAATTGAGTGAACCTGTAATTTTTTCTGTTTTCTTAGATCCCCTCAGATCAGGGTCCCATGGCCTTACAGATGCTGAAGATGATCACCCAGCAGGCCTGAACCCCCTCATGAGGATGCCAGCTGGAATGGCTCTGACAATCACGAAGATCACAAACCCTCTTTTATATTTCACTTCCTGCTTGACCAAAATAAAAATTCAATTCCAAGTAGAATCCTGGTACTCTAATTTTAGCACTGACATGTGTGGCTGGAAGCCAAAATAAAGCCTTTGTTTTTGTAAATACTGACTTGTCCTTGTCTCTGTTGAAGTCTGATCTGAATCAACATAAATGGTCATCTTCATTACTACGTTATTTCTGATGTGCAAAGATATTAAACCTCTCAGGTATTTCAGGGCTGAGAGAATAGACGGTTAATGTTTGAGCCTGAGTGAGGTTGCCCGTCTGTTCCTGCAGGGGGCGCTGGAGTCCCATCGATGGCGGTCTCCATGTTGGAAATGCTGTCTCAGTCAACCTAACAGCAGGCTGAGAGCTGGGGCTGAGGCGGGTTTTAAACCCCCTGACAAACCGTTATACCGCGCCCACCTGTCAATCAGGTCAGCTACACGCCTTATTGTGAATAACTCTTATCCTTCATCAAATCAAAACTTATGAGTCATCAAAACATTTACCCCCCATATAGTGTGTGTCGATCGAGACATGAGCTAATCACACCTATTTGTTTTTTTGAACCAGGTTGTAAACATGTTAATCTCTGCTGTAAAAACAGCCTTTTTAGAATGGGTGTGTGATTTCCTGTGCTTCTGCAGCCAGCCTCTAGTGGACACTCGAGGAACTGCAGGATTTTACACTACAGTTACAGCTTCATTTTCCAACAGCGGAGGTTAAAGACTTTATTATCAAAGTTAAAAAAAGGCACCGTTAAAGTCAATATAAGTACAAATAAAACTGTTTGTCATTTGATGCACAAAGATATATTAAGTTAGATTGACCATAAATGTGTCAGAAGGAATATTATCAGATAACTAGTTCATGCATAGTTTTACAGTTTATAACTATCCTTAAGTTGTACAATTTTAATTTTTAACTCACAGATTGTAGGTCCATAGCTTATGAATAATGAGACATTCTGTTCCATCAAATGTTTGTGTCTTACTAAACACATCCAACATACAGTCAGTCAAAAGTTAAACATACTTTTATATTTGGTACGGTACATTTTGTTAATAAGAGCTTTATAACCCAATCCTTCTTCTCATGTAGATTCTTAATTAACTTTCAAACCCTGAGTTGCTCCAACTTCTGAACATGGACGTTTATCTCTGAGCCTTGATTGCAGCACCATTGACCAAAGGTTCATCCTGATAAATTATTCTTTAGTCCTCATGTTGAGTCCTCGGTGTAGCTGAGGCTGCTCCTCCCCCAGTGGTTCTCTGGGATCTGGAAGTCCTTCCTGATCACCGGCTCCACCACCAGCTCCATGAGGCCGGGCGGCTCTGGCACCATCAGCTCCGTCACTCTGTAAAGATTAGAATACGCTCGCCCCACCAGAAGCAGCGGCCCTGCCGGGATTCTAGAATCAGTTCCTCTAAGATGCCTCCAGTACACCCTGAAGTGTTGCACGAGGTGAGTCGGGTAATCCCAGCGAAGGGTGGCGTTCAGGATCAGACCGGGAGAGGTGGACTCCAGTGAGGAACCGACGCCGCGAAACCACACCACGTCATAAATGCACAAACCCTGAATGAGCTCAGGAGGGACCTGCAGGCTGGAAATGTCCAAGAGCTGGTGGAGAGAAAGAGAGGCAGGAGGCGAGGGTGAATAAAAAGAGTTCTCATGTTTCTGTTGACTGAAGCGTGCACGAACCAATAGGCTACCGGCGCCCCGAAAGGATGAATTCTTGAGGCACAATCTAAAGAGGGACTGAGGGTATTCTCCCTCTGGCCGCTGAAGTCGGTGCATTACAAAATACTCCAGTAGAAAACAGACTTTGTGAGATGTGTGAGTTGGACAAAGTTGAAACAGAGTCCCATTTTCTTTTGCATTGAACAAAATCTGATGATTTAAGAGAATTTTTTTTTCATGAAGTAAAATCAGAAATATTGGGGCGGACAGATGTGCAGAAACTGGAATGGCTGTTTAAGTTTAATGTGTTTAAACTTGCTCATTTTGTTTCAAAAGCTTGGAAAAGAAGACAGGATATTCTGTTTAATTAGTTTGACTTCTTGCTTTCTCTTTTTGTTTCTTGAGAATGAATATAGCTTACCTAGTGCACTCTGATCCGGGAACGTTTTTAATTTATGGTGTCATGTAAGCCCAATGCAGGCTGGGCATATGGATGTATGACACAACAATAAAATAAAAAAATAAAAACTCTAAACCAAAATCTGATCAGTTCATCCTTGAGTACAGGTAACATTTCTGAAGTGCCCTGTTAAAAAGAACCAGACCGACAGACTTCACCATAAGGTCTCCGTCCACATGTTAAAGTAAGCAAACAGAAAATCTCCTCAGATGAAGAACCAGAGAATCATCCTGGGTTCTGTGGTCTATTTCTCTTTAAGGGTACCTGAGAATTCCTGAGAAACACTGGTACCAAGAACCCATTAAACACGAGTCTCACCATGATCTGTCCCAGCCTGCAGCTGAACGGCGTGTCCTCGGGCTCGCCGTCCCGCCGGATGCTCAAACAAACTTCTCTGAGAGCACAACCACGAAGCTCCAGCTGAGAGCACCTGAACACAGAGAGCAGACAGGTTAACTCCTCATGAAGGAAATCCTTCAATACAGCTGTCACTTACTCTGACTGTTAGAGCTCTTTACCTGACAGTCCAACCTGAGGGAATAAAGCTTCCACACAGCTGAGAGAACTGTTTGAAGAGCTGCTGTTCTTCATTCAGCTGCTCAGGAGTCACACTGATGACTGTGGAGACACAAACCACTCTGTTACTGAGCTCAAGAAGAGTTTCAGGTGTCTGTACTTCACCTCAGTATTTATTTTATTAACATACTTTGCTTTCAGCCCAAACATTTTTACACAAATATCTGTACTTTTTACTCGCCGGCCACCTTCTTACCTACTGCAGGAAATAAATCAGGGCCTGTGTCCACCTGGCGTATATCTGAAGGCCAGCTCCTCCTTTCAATAGTTCCCAAAGAGGAGGGGGCGCTTGCAGCAGCAGGCGGCCGCCCAAAGAAAACTTTTTTTTTCTCAACTTTTCAGAAGAGCGCTGTTGTTGAATCTTTTCATTCAACCAAGGAAAAGGAGATACTGTTCCCCTTTTTTTTGTCTCAAACAGATCGTGTTTTCCGTCCCACATCCTCCTCGCTCCTGTCATTGTAATTAATCTCATCATCCAGACAAACATCCTCCGTTTGATGCTTATGGTGACGGGAAAAAAACGATCTCAGTAATAACACATACAGTAAGAAGCAAAGGAGCAGAGTTGGTCATACAGCACGTGCAAAGATCCTGAGCGCACAGCCGGCCCTTCTCTGCCCTTAAAAAACACCAGGTGGACACAGGGTGACTTACATTCTTACAGCACTACTTCTACTTTACCAGAGTCTGTGAACAAAAGAACCTGAACTTCTGTTTAAGTGAAGAAGGTTCCAGACATCTCTGATTGTCCTCAGGGGGATGGGTAATGGATGCAGAGTTAGAAACTCACGCTGAACATCTTGGATGTCCATGTGTGTGCACAGACTTGCATCTGTGGTCTTCAGCTCTAGGGACACTGAGATCCCCGCAGACGGCTTGTAGATGACGCTCACCAGAGTCTTTGCAGCGAGGGGAACGTGGAGCGAGAAGATCCTGAGAGAGAGAGAGAGAAAACCCAACAAGGAGAAAATGCATGAACTCTGAGAGCTGCTTGATTTGTTCATCTGTCTTGAAAATAAAGCAGAAAGAAAATCATGCAAACACACTTTGCACAAACTGGAGAGGTGTGTGCGGCGGGGATGAGTCCGTCCAGCAGCAGAGAGCTGCCTCCGTTCCAGGCGTCGTCAGGGCAGCCGCGGCTCTGCAGCCAGGCTCCGCCCTCCAGCTCTGTGTGGTAATATAAAGGCTGGATCTCCTGAGCGCTCAGGTTGAACCAGCTCCTCTCCGTCTCACGCTGCACACACGCAAAAAAGAAAACTAATTAATGCAGCACAATCAGAAACTGAAATCGTTTTGGATGACTGCGATCATAGAAACAGTACCTGTCCTCTCCAGTAGAGGGCCTTCCCAAAGCCCTGGCAGAAGGAGGAGATGAAGGGGAGGGACAAAGATGGCCGATGGACGTACAGGTAGTCTGATAGAAGAGCCCAGAATCTGCAGAAACGACGTGATACTTTAAAAAAAAAAACACCTCTGTCTCTGAAAGTTGAAGGGCATACTCACAGTAGTCCCAGTTTCCCCCCCCTTTCCAGTCTCCTGCTGGCCTGCACTCACACTGCTCCAGGTCTAACCGGGCCCGAGCACAGCTACCTCTTGTACATGTGTCTTCACATGCATCACATCAGACGCATGGCTTTATATCAGCATAAAGCCTCTTTTAGTTTACATGAAGCGCGGTCTCAGAGTCATGGAGCGCAAACATGGCGGCAACTTTACGGCTCGTTCTTTCGAGATACGTCCTCTACACGCTGCACACCCCCGTTTGTGCTCGTGTATTGAAGGCTTGATATTTGATTTTTCACACTTAAATGTAATAAAAATCAAGTATATCCTCTGAAATTACCCCTATGAGTCATGACTGTCTACAATGGGTGTAACACCCGAGTCCCACTGTCTGTGATGTTTTCAGAGTCCTATCTTCAGTTTGTTTACATCGCCGGGACGGCCAACCGGCTCCTCCCCTCGCGTATAAAAGTTGTTTAATTGAGGGACTAGAGAAAAGAAGAATAACATACTGTACTCACTGCTTAACTGTGTTTCTAGATCACGCTCATTTCAGGTAAATTTACATGCAGTGTGAAGATACAAGCATAATAAAGATCGCTAGCATTAGCATGCTAACACAACAATGCAGCGCGAGTTGTTTTGGTTTCATGCTGGAGCTCAAGGGCGACATCTGCTGGATCAAAAAAATCACATAGAAAGCCTTTAAGTTCACCTCTTCCAACCAATTCAGGGCCAAAGAAGTGCCATGCACCATGCTTTAGCAAAGAATGGAGTACCAGTCAAATAAACTGGATTTAAGGGGTTGGAAACATGTTCAGAAACGGTACATGTTGCCGAGTGTGAGTGCACCTGACACATCTTGAGGGTTTTTCTTCACTAAATGTTGTTTTTGTCCGTGACAGAGTCCCTAGCTCAGATTGTGTCTGACAACATCACACAAAAGGATCCCTACACTCACTTGTCCTGATTTTTGCGGAACTCGCTCTTATCCTCATGCGTCTCGTACACCCAGCCCGGAGCAAAGAGGGCGACAGAGAAGTTGTGTTTTCGGATGACTTGGAGAGCCTGCAGAACAGATGAACAGGAGAGTGCACGCCGTCAGTGATCTGAGGACCGTCGGTCTTTAACAGACTCGCAGGAAGGTCATCAGTTTGTACCTGGTTTGTTTCAAACTTCCCTCCCACCACTGTGCCTCGGGCGAACACATCCACCCCGATGTAGACGTCGGCCTGGCGACCTGAGATGCCGCTGTAGTTGCTCATCCACTCCAGGTTCCGCTCGGTCCAGTTGTAGTTGGTGAAGAAGCCATCGCAAGCGTCGAAAAACATCCTGTCACGGTAAGAGGAGGATTAAAATGTCAAACAGCCTGAACTAGGAGGTCAACAGAGTAAGAATCTGCTGAGTGCAGATGTGAAAACGTCCACAGTTACCAGTCTTGTTTTGGTTCACATCCTCTCATTACATGAAGACACTGATGATCATCTGAATATATAAATTAACTCATTGATGTAAAACTAGTTCTCTAAGATCCTCCACCTGTTGTTCTGGTTGAGTTCATTCTGCCACAGCAGACGTCCCGTATCGATCACGCTGTCGTACCAAAGGACCAAACCTCCCGGCACCCTCAGGTGCGTCTGGTCGGTCAGATAACGCAGGAACAAAGGTGTGTTCTTCAGCGCCACCTCCTGCAGGGAAGAGGACACAACACCCCATTCAGTTACGTAAAAACACAAACTTCATTTAGCATTTGAGTTGAAACCTTTGAGTTGATAGGATTTATGTGTGAGCTGAAAAAACGACAGCCTTAAAGAAACAGCCTGTGCCTACAAACGCTGCTGTCTCTTTAAGGCCCCCCTCCCCACGTGCCAATTTTCTTCTTATTGGCCCGTTTTCTGGAAACCTTTCAGGGGGCAGAACGCTGCAGGGCTGCCAGGGGAGGGCTGCTCCCCTGTGCTGGGAGAGGAGAGGTTTATGTAAGAGGTTTGAAGCCGTCTCGTTAAATTCTTGGTTCCATATCAGGGAGCTTAATCTGTAGAACAAGCTGCTTAGTGCACTCTGCAGACTAATTCTGGGATTACTCCAATTTAAGTTTACAGGTGTAGTTTGAGCATCCGGGGTTGTGACACCACATGAGAGTTTTAAAATGGAGATCAGCAGAATAGCAAGTATGAGGGTGAAACTCACACTGAGGCTGTTCTCGATGTTAATGAGCCATCCATCGAAGCCGTAACAGTGACTGATCTGGACGAGTTTATCAGCCACGGCTCGATACGACTCCTCGTCTTTCAGGAAGGACTCGCACGTGGCCGCTCCGTCCGTCCACTCTGTGATGAACGTCCCTGAAATCGGGACGAAAAACACAGCAGGAAAACCTAATTAAGTCCAATCCTAAATTTCACAATAACTAAAACATGACACGCTTTTTACTCACCGATCATTACGACTCCATGTTTGTGAGCAGTGTTGGTCCACATGGTGGGAGGAATGGTGACCAGGAGGTGTGTGAAGTAGTTGAAAACGTCGATGTGCTGCCAGTGATAGAAGGAATACGGAGCCTCTGCATGAGTCCCCTGCACAAACCTTCACGACAGAACATCAACATGATTACAGAGATTACTGGTTATCATTTGCTGTGTGGTTTTAAATCTTCTTATTTCTGTGTTTATTGAAGAGCTGGGTAAAAATCTGACACACAGATTTGTTTGTATTTAAAGGAGCAGTATGTAACTCTGACCCCTAGTGTTTAAAATAGGTACTGCAGTCTAAATTCTAAACATTGCAGAGAGCTGTCTTCTCCTCCCCCCCCCCCCCTCCCTCCTCTCTAGAGTTGATGCTCACGCAGGTTGCCATGTGGTGGACACTGAAGCTTCAGTGTTTATCCAGCTCTGCATGGGTCTGTAAACCTTTCTGTGTTCTAACCTCTCTCCATTTTTCAAAAGCATCTCCAATATTGATCCTAGTTTGAGCACGTTTCTGCTCGTGGAGCTTATTAGAAACATGCAGAGGCTTTTTAGGTCGGGTACAATCACTTCTATCTGAACCACTTCTCTTGTCAGAAACACACACCTGACTGTTTTTATTAATGTGCGTCCTCACCTGTCGTCCAGGTAACCGCCCATCATGTCATGAGACACCAAAGTTCGTCGTGGACAATCAGCCAGAGGAGGCACCCGAGGGGCCAGAGGTACCGTCGCCACATTGAAGGGGTTCGCCTCGCTCCGTTTCCACGACAACAGCTCGTCCAAAGTGGTGAGACCGCCGCTAATTGGTTCTGTGGTGTCCACATCGTAATGTTTGGCTGAGAAAGGAGAAAGGAGAATTTAACTATTATCAGCGTGAGAAGGTTTTTAAAGACGTAAAATGAAGCTCGCTCGCTTGCTCACCTGACAGAGGAGAGGAAGTGAACTTAATGACCTCGTGGATACTTCCTGAATCCATCGGCTGATCAAAACGAGACTCCAACCTGAGGAGAGAAGAGGTGGTCAGCGAGGACTCATATATGTGGTTTGACTCGTCTTTGATGTTAAAGAGGACATCTTATCCCTCTTCTCCACCTTTTCAAACAGTCCCCTGTGGTCTAAATGAAACATCTGTTCTGTGCTTTGGTCAAAATATAACATGAATCAAGCACCAGGGGAGGTTTGTGACCCTGTATAAACCAGCTCTCTCTGAACGCTCTGTTTTGGTGTGTGTGTCTCTTTAAATGCAATGAGTGGAGATATCAGTGGGATTCTTTTACCAGAATCCCACTGTGACATCACAAGGAGAGCACATTTGAAACAGAGCATTTTTCTCTGTGTTGAAAGACTTATGCAGACCACAAACAAAGGACTGGATGGGTTTATTTCACATGTTGTGGGTCGGTAGACACTCAGGTTACCCAAATATATGTTCAAAAACACAGTCAAAGTGGATTTTTCATAGTATGTCCCCTTTAAAATTAAACCAGTCACATGTTAGCTACTGAACCCAATGAACTATGCTTGTTAATAATTAACCTATTAACGACTTAAACTGCAGTCCAACTTCCGTCAATTAGAGTTTAAGCAACAACTGGCTGTAAGACCATGATATTGTTATTTTTTGCGATGTAGCAGCTTTAAAAACAGACTTTTTAAAGTTTTCTGACAGATAAAGCACATGAAGCACAGGTAGAGGAGGTAAACGAGTACAGCAAGTATACCTGCTTTCTCTCTTAACGGGCACATCTCCGCCCTCCGCCGCGTCCTCCCGTTTCCTCCGCAGAGGAAGAGGCTTCTTTACATCTGCGTTCAGAGCCATTATAATCAATTTATCCGAGAGAGCATTGAAGCAACAAACTGACAGATGAACGAGGAAGAGAGAGCTTTTCCTTCTGCAGCTCCAGCGGCAGCAAACACTTCCGTCCACAGCCCTTCAGAATAAAAGAAACACTTCCTTATTAAAAATGAGAAATACCAGAAGTACAAGAAACTGTATTTTCTTTATCAGATTTTAGCCAGGCTTTTGTACTTTAGTAACAACATTATACGTGATTTTTGTAACTTAATGTCAAGTTTTATTAATAAAAAAAACTGCCTTGGAATAAAGTTGTTGTTTTTTACATCGAATAACAGAAAATAAATAAGGATGTAAATGTATTTAACGTTGGCTCTTTTTAGTTGTCACCCTTCATTGTTGGTTTGAGAGGAATCCCCGCAGTGTATTGTCCATGAGAGGTGGACTTAGGCCAGCTGGACAAAGGAACCAACCTCTTATTGTTATGCGGGAGCAGACACCCTGTCCTGGAGGAGATTAGTCCCGAGCACTAAACCAAAATAACAAAGGATGGAGGGCAAAGATGGCGGCTCTAAATAGTATGTTCATCTGTTGGCAGTGATATCGCAGGATTTTCAGTGTATGTGCCAGGAAAACAGAAAGCATACCAGTTCAGAACAAAGTCAAATATTGTGAATAAATCCAGAATGGTGACGATAAAGTCAGAAGATTGGGATTAGTGTCGTATCATGTATGGTATCGTAGTGTTTAGGGTTAAAACAAACCATTTAACGTCATATCCTATCACATTGTACCTAGCGTTTATAGCATAATTTTCCGAGATATAATATTGTTAATTGGTCCTTATCCCGTTCCGTAGTTTTCTTAAAATAAAATAAAATACTGTATATTTCTCCTCCCCTCGTCTAGTGGTTCACAGGCAGTGATCCGGCTGCTGTTACCGGTCGTGTTATCTGCTGTTCATTCTCAACGGAAAGGATCTCCGTCACTGTCCAGGAAGTGACGTCAGACACCTCCAACAGATTACCGAGCCAGGATCCTAACAGAGCAGAGACAGCCGAAGGGAGACGAGCTGAGCCAAACCGTGAAGTCTTCAAAATCCATCATCATCCGCTGCGATAAAAAGACAAGCGCTGTTAAAAACCATCGAGAGCATAAAGTTCACACTTCGACCTTTCTAACGAGCTACGTATTGTCACATTATGACGTTATTAGTGTTTTAAAACAAGTGGCGAAAGATTTGGAGAGCCGATTTCATCCGGAGACGACCCACAGAAGGAACAATTCAACGCCCTCAGTGATTAAATGTGTCCGTGTTTCTGCCTGTTTTAATTTTTGAAAACCTTTGGCTCAATAACTGAACATTTTTTTGGGATATTTTTGGAGCTAGCGAGCTTGCTAGCCGACATAATGGAGTTGAGAGTGGGAAACCGATACAGACTGGGCAGGAAAATAGGAAGTGGATCATTTGGAGACATTTATCTGGGTGAGTTATAACTGGAGACACTAATGCATGTTTTTGATTTGTGTTTGTCCATAAAGATGTGTAGGGTTTACCTGCTGGGTTCCTTTTTCCGGGTTTATCAAACAAGCTGTCGATCAATCAGCTGTTCAGTGTTAGCCACATTAGCTTCGAAGCTAGCAGGATAAAAAAAAGGCTTTTAGCTTAAAATAACTCAGCGAAACATGTGTTTATTCAGTCTGTGAACTCTGTGACCGTCACCATGTTTTTATTATGTGTTTAATTTAAAGAATGTAACTCAGAACAGATTTCATCAACAGTAAGAAGGGACTGTTGGATCATAATACTGAGCAGTAACGATACGGACGATTCGAATTATCGCGATATTTTAAAACGTATTTTTTACATGTAAAATTTTGTTAGAAAATATCTAAATGATAAAAAAAAAAAAACCTATGTTACAGATTTTTTCTTGAGTATTTAACATTACCTCAAATGTTTACAGCAGTCAAAGCCAGAGAAATCTTTTACTGTATAGTTGTGTCTCCTGCGGCGGCCGCCATAACGTAAACGGCGTGTTTATCGTTGCCGTGGAAACGCAATAACGTGAATGCGCGAACTCCTAATGGAAGCTGCTGTTGCTGCTGTGATGAAAACATAATGTAAATTAAACTCGGGATACATTAGCTCGTTGTTAAACACATTATTTTCCTCCGTCTCATCTTGACTGCTGTCAACTCAGATTTCGTTTTCATCCGTGGTAGTGGGACAACCGCCTCCTGGTAGCGTAATTTGGGTTAGGGATTTTTAAAATTAATTCGATTATGATTCCCTTCCCTGCACAATATTGGGGGGGAAACTAAATTTGCGATATCTATTCTTTCTGTGACGTTTATTGGGATTTGAATAAAACAGAAAAAATCAAATCAGAAATGTAAAAAAATACAAAACGTGTTATGTTGTCCAGTATTTCAGTAAAATAATGAAATATATAAGTGTACATATTAGCTAAAGAGCTCACCAGCGACTGCCCACTTCCCCGTCTGCTCTGGTACCAGAGGTAAGATTCCCGGTTCAAATCCTCCATTTACATTTCACTAAAATCCTCATATCAAGAGATTGAAGCCTGGAACAGAGACATCCAGCTACCTCTATACTCGTGTCTATTAAACAGTTCCAAAACAGCACTAAAGAAACTGAGAAAAAGGCAACAGTGCAAGACTGTGTACATATTTTACTTTGGGAGACAAGGAACTACCCATCCCACAATCCATTGCGAATGATGCCTCTTCTTCTTATATGTTACTTAACTTTTTATCAGAGGAATAGCTAGAATTCATCATGTGGTCCTGTATGAAAGAACACGTGGGGGCGGGGGGGGGGTTGGTTGGTTCATGATAATCTGAATGTCATGTGGTCATTTAAACACAGAAGGATGTCCATTGTATGCGTTTGTTGTCTTTGAGGTGTAATTTGATAAAGAGGCTCCATGTCCTGCTGACCGTCGGCTGAAATAAATTGTGCTGCTTGTTTAATGCAGAGGAGACGGGCTCTTATATTCCTCAGTTTCATCAACAAATTGCTGAAGCCTGCAGCCTATTGATCTGTTAGTTAATCCGATAATAGATGATATGTGTGGTGCCTGTTATTGAAGGTAAAGGTTGTAGAGATCTGTCAGCTGTGCCAGAGGAAGAGTTTCTGTTAGTAATTCCTGCACAGAATGTATCCGTCTGTATTCCGGTTTATCTGCTCAGAGTTAACCCTGAAATTTCCTACATTGACCCCCACCACCTTCATCGCTGTAATGAATCCTCTGGGGGCCATATTGGAGGTCCACAGCTCCTGAAAACAGTGTTGGAGATCAGCTGATCACATTTCTGAGCTGAAGACTTTAGTCATCAGAACAATGGAGAGGAGACATTGTGAATTCATGAAGCGTTTTTACTGACTGATAACATCATCACTGACTCCTCTTAACCCAGAAAGAGGACGACATCACCCAGTGGATGATTCAATAATATATTTACAGCACACAGAGCTATATGCATCTGTTTTCATCAAGGTTGGAAATTGGCACCCACCAACGTCTATATGCGGGTGTGTTTGTGCAGTGTCGGGCTGAATTTGCTCGACCTACCAGCCAGAGTGGCGGGTAAATAAAAGTAGCGTTACAGATTTATTTGTGACAGACAACGACGTAAATTGAATCCCTGTGTTCTGCGTGTTTTCCTCTAACCAACCTGGAAATAATCATACAAATAATATCTGACATGATGTAAAACACGGGATCTGACTCTGAAGCTCCCCAGATCAAAATAGAGGAAGTGTTTCAAACGGCTTCCTTAAACAGCAGGCGGACTGATGTGTCTGCGATCCGGCTGCTCTGTTTCCGCTTCACGCTCAGACTTCATGTAGAGAGAGCTGCGAACGTTTGTTAATAAAGTAGATCTTACAATTAAACATGTTGAATCTGAGCTTTTGAGATTTGGTGCAACCAAAGCTGATTTCATGGATTCACTCCTGAAAATTTCTAGATAGTTTCAGGAGGTCTGCTCCTGATCTGGTTGTTCCCACATGCACTTCACAGCTGGAGAATATCAGGAGGGGGGGCGAGGGGGGTCTCCTTAGGTTAGACATGGCGTTAAAAAAACAATGTGGAAGTGACAGATGAAGCAACAGAGTCTTCTATATGATGCGGTATTTGTCTTTATATCAATGCTATGTATAGGTCGACAGAAACACAAAATTAACTTAAATTTAACAAAAGAATAGCTGCAGGTATAAATGAGACCCGATGCCTTTTTGGCTTTGTGTACCGTCAGGCCTGAAGGTGGAAGATTAAACTCTGCAAAGAGAGGTCGTCCAGTCTGTTCAAATGAGCATGCTTTTATTTGCATGAGAGTCCAGCGCTCTGAGGAGACTCGGTGTTAATGCAAAGTGTAAACGCCCTTACTTAAGTGTTATCCTCAAACGCAGGATGAATGTTTATGCAGGGTATAAACGCTGCCTAAGGCTTTAACGATGTGGACGATGAGAGTTTTAGTTTCAAGCTGTAAATAAATAGAGTGTAACAGCCCGTCCACATGAGGAAACCTGCGAGTTTCACTATCAAAGAGTTAAAAACAGACTGTGTGTCAGATTCAGTCTGTTTGCTTTTTATGACCAGCTGATTGAGTGATCCCTCATCTCTCCTCCTCTCTGATTGGCTGCTGACTAACATGACGTAAACACTGTTAATCATCCAGAACTGAACCAAGCATCTATCATAAGTCCAATGGCATCAGTTACAGGAAATAAGAATCAGAGCCCGGCCGACGAATCGGACGGCTGATATCAGCATATCCAGTGATTATCTGTATCGGCCAATTTGCGCCGATGTTACAATATTTATTCACCCGTCAAATAGTATTTCATTTTTAATTTCATTGTCTTACACTAGCAGTTCTCTTGAGTGACCATCTCGTCTTTGTTATAAATCTTTTCCAAAAGTGTCTGATCAGCATTTCGGCCATCAACGCAACATGTCAATTTATATCCGTCTCTAAACATCAAAATAGAAAGAAAGTTATTGGCCGATATATATCAGTATTGGATTTGTTTTCGTTATCGGCCTCAAAAATCTCATATCGGTCACGCCCTATTAATGATATATTCTTTAATGTTGTAAAGAGAAAAAATGCTGATGGTGTGATTGCGCTGCTCTGCAGGTCTGTTCAGAGGGTTGTTTGTTTGTTGGCAGTAGAGGAGATGAGGTCAGCTGTTGGACTGAAGCCTCATACTCCGTGTGCTGCAGGCTGTCAGATATTCACAAATGTTGAACAGTTTCTGATCTTTGAGGAGATTTTCTAAGACAGTCACGACAAACAGCCTCGTGATTTTTAAGTTTTATTGTTTCTTTACGTTATATAAAAAGATCTCCTGCTGTGATCGTGTTGAAACGAGCTGCAGAGATTCCTGATCACTCTGTCGTCACATGAACTCCCTCGACTGGATTTCCCTCGTCGTTGTGTAAAACAAACACACACGAGTTTCTCTTTCATGTCGTGACCTTGTTTAAGGTCAGTTTTTTTTATTGTGTATTTTAGAGGAACGCTGCAATCACACATAAAGCACATCAACACATTCCTGAAACGCTGCAATAAAAACAATCTCTCTGACGACAAATCATGGACGCATGCGTCTACAGAGAAGGAAAATGTGTTTACATGAAAGTGTTTCCATCCTTGTTGTCCAGATCCACTCTTGTTAGAAAAATGTGTCAAACTTAGTTTAGCCGTTAGTTGTGGAGGACGGCGACGAGGTCCAATATTCTAACCTCGTACAGCTATGACGTCTAATGATACCTTGAAGAGGTGAAAAAGCTCAAGCAACACTCGTAGTATGAAGATATAGACCCTGATGAAGGCCACGGGCTGGAACACGTCGGTCTAATAAAGTGAATAAAGTTGATCTTCATGTTCCTGGAGCTTTTTCTCCATGCACCTTTGGTAGTTGGGGAATTTGTGCCAGAAAGCCGACTCTGTCTTAGGGCCCATTCACACACTAGGCCCAGTTATCCTGTACTGTGATTAAGCTCGAATGTCCCTGCCTTCCCATTCCCCCGCTGGCCTGCACTTACACCGCTCCAGGACTAACCGGGCCTGAGCACGGTTACCTCATACAGGGTTTTTCCTGCATAGAGAATTCTTTGGCGCCCCCAAAGAGTACCCAGCGCCAAAGGAAAATCACAAGTGCCAAAAGAAAAAGAAGATGATTCAAATTGCAAATCAAATCCTCTCTGAATGTATGTTAAAAACATCAATACATCAAACGACTGTTGAACAAGCAGAACATAAACTTTAATACGACGTCTCTGACTTCTAACAGTCATCTCCCCTCTCATCTGTTTACGAATGTGGCTCACGCTGGATAGCCAGCTGATTGACTGTTCGTTTCTTTTGGTTCCGGACGCTCCGCTGACACCCACAAGCGCTAAATGAGGGTTTATTTTCCGTTTGGCGAGTTAATTTCAAAGAGCAATCCACTTAATGGCGGTAAATATTTATCCCAACAGTCATGTTAAAACTATACTAAACCACATATGATGTAGCTGCAGCTACTTGTCCCTGCTCCTCTGCTGTCTGCAGACGGGTCATCGCGGGGGCACGCCGAGACGTGACACACGAACATACATGGCTGCAAACGCACACGCACACCGGAACGCCAACCACCTGTTTACTTGTAGTGAAACTGTGCAAAGGAACACGGTTGATCCGCGATAATTATGGACCGCGTCAGAAACACACGTTAAACTTTTCTCCGTTCATTTCCACCGTGTCTGTTATCAACAATCAATATCTTACCGATCGTAACGTCAGCCAGCTGTGGTCTGTGAACTTCTCCACACAGACTGTCAAACAGCGCCGCGTTATAGCCAGCAAATATATTTTTATTATTTCTCAATTTCCTGATCTGATCAAATGATCCAAATTATCTGTGACTTAAATCTGTGATTATTTGACATAATACCTTAGTAACTCAAATAAATGTACTTAAAGAAATGTGTATGTAAAACAAAAACACAATTTAAAGGAAAAGAGCAGCGTGACCTCCCCTCTCCCTCAAAATCCCTCTCCTCCCATGCTTGACTGTTGCAATAAAAAAAAATCTTTACCAGATTTAATTAGGGTTTCAGTAACTTAAGCATAATGATAATATTATTTATAAAATGATAAAAATAAATGGGAAAGAACAGGAAGTGCACAGATTTCTGTCAAATAAGGTAATACAGACTCGTAGACTATACTGTTATACGCGGGTCGAACGTTTACTACAGCGCGTATAGTCACCCCCCACAGGCCCGTTCTGAGCCAGGAAAAACCCTGCTCATAAGGTCGTAATACGACACATGCATGGCTTTACGTTAAGCGTGCTACGGTACAGATTGCCTTGTGTGAGTGCGCCCTGATAATACATTTGCAGCTATTTTCTGCTGGCCTTTCACAATATCACCGTCCTGCTCTCTGCCCAGATCAGCTTTTTTTAAAGTTTCAATTTTATTGAAGTAAATATATCTCATCATTAGACATGTGTATTGGAGAGAAAGGCATCAAAAATTGCAGGCAATCTGCAAATATCTGTGCAAATACATTGGCAACACTTCTGTACTGAAATGTTTTTGGGAAATTTAGACGTTGTGCCTGCAACTTGTTGTTTTTTTAAATACTTTATTTATAGCTTTTTCAGAAGACATAGAACATTCAAAAGGTTAACAAAGAAGAACAGTACCCCCTCCCCCATCCCACTCTACAAACAAACAGAAAAAAAAGAACAAAATCTATATATACATAATGTACCCAAAATGCAAAATATTGTGCCTGTAAGTTTTGAGCTTTAAGACAAGAATTGACCTAATATTGGGAGTCTTATCGTTTGATTTTGAGCTTGATGTTTGAAGTTTTACATCGTAGCTTCAAGACGACCCTTCTGATGTCGCACTGCACCCTCCTGACAGATCACACGCGTAGAATAAAACTACTCTTCAGTCTTATCTTTGTTGATGGATAAAACCGTCTGATTAAACTCTGCAGCACCTTTCTTCAAAACCTCTGATAAGAAAAACAGCGTGTGTCAAATGTTCCATCCTCGGCGTGTTACCTGTTTGACGGCCTTATGTAACTCTGACTTGGCTCGTGATGTGAGTAAACTGAAATGGTTCCAGCAGTGTATGCTAACAGGGATGGGTCGGGTTACATAAGCAGGGTTAACAGAGAGCCGGTGTTTGAGCTATTACAACAACAGAACTTGAGACGTGCTCAAACTGGACGCTGCCTGTGACTCACTTTACAAACTCATGACTCTCCTCTGCTTGTGAAACGTTGTGGTTTTATTCGATTGTGTGAAAAGCTCTTGTGTTATTGGCGGTTTTGTTGACGTCACCAAAGGCTGAAACTTCTCAGAAACTTTAGGTTGAGAAATCTCACCTGAGTTGTTTTGCCCTGCAGCTTCAAAGCAGCTCGACGCATTCTGCAGTGATGACACATTTCAGGGTCAGTGACGTGTGGCAGAAACGCATCCTACCAAGCCGGGTTTGATGTGGTCCTGGTCTTTAACCAAAGGCTCTGCAGCTTCAATGAGAGCTTACAGACTTAACTTAATTATTCTCAGTGCAACATGTTGCATCTGCTGGTTCACCACTCTCTCTTCTCCCCAATATGAGAGGTGCATTTAGACTCGTCAGAGAGCAGATTTCTGTCCGACGAAACACAAATTCATGAAGTCACTCAGTGTTTAAGGGTTAGTCGTTGCTGTTTGTGTACCTGTGCAGAGCGACGTGTCTGAACATGTTTCTTCACTAACCCGTCCTGATAAAAAACACACGCACACTTTTTTTCTACAGTGGAAAGATCTCCGCATTCCCCGGAGAAATCTGTCCAGACAAATCACATTCCTGTGATGCAACAAAGCAAAATGAACCGAGCTGCTCTCACTATGAAGAGCCTTTTCTCTGTGGTCACTGATCGATCCGTTTATTGATAGATTGATTGATTTGACCCGGCACAAAGCTTCATAAAGAAACAGGTCACAGTACCCCCTTGAAACTCTTAATATCTGTTCTGAGGTAGAGGTGCATCGATTGCTATTTTTCTGGCCGAATCCAGTTCCAATTTTTACCTTCCGATACCTATTTCTGGACGGCATGTTAGCTTGTTGTGTGTGTGTGTGGACGTCCATTAGCGGCTCGGCCTTAAACGACTCTCGTGTGTGAGTCTGAGATCAGCACCAAATCAGCTATACTTGTGAGGATGGGCTGGTTACCGGTCAGGGCCGAGCAGGCTGAAAACCGGCCACATGCCGATCTATCGGTGCACCTTTATTCTGAGGTTTTGTGCTGAAACTAAAGTAGAGCAGCCCTCGTTTACCTGTGACACAATTTTAGTCATCATCGTTCATCCACTCGTTTAGCGTGCATGGATTCATGGCGTTGTTAAAGAACTCAAAAGAATGACGTCATAATAAGCAATGACCACTGCTGAACAACATCTACTGCAGAGTGCAAAGGTCCTCTTGTAGTTCTCCTGTGATCTTGTAGTTCTCCTGTGAGTCCAACTGCTCATTCCTGCACTCGGCTGCGCTAACACTTCAGGAACAGACCCAGTGGTTTAGGGTGCGTGCTGTCCAACGGAGCAAAACCAAGGCGGAGACAAAAGGCTGTGCACATGGATCCTGTGGAAACCGCCTGTCACCCTCATCGAAGGCATTCAGTATTTTAAGAGCTCTTCTCTCACCTCTGTGGAGGACCTAAATGCAGTCCCTGATAAGATGAAGGTCAACGATGAGAATTTGGGTGAACTGACCCTTTAAAGTCTCTAGGCTGATATAGATTTTAGTGACCATTGAGAGGCAGATCAATGTGAATAACTGACCTGCAGGAGAAGGACTCAGTCCACGCTGAGACGTTGATGTCCTGCAGCTGTCACAAACACTCAGACTTCTCTGCAGCGATATTTAACAGATCTTGTTTTTTAAATTTTACAACATTTCAGCTTTACCATGAGTCATGTGTGCCGCGCCCTGCTGAGAGCGGCCCCGCCCGCCCTCATGACATCATTCAGAGAAATCAATGAAGCTCCATCAGCGCTGCTCTTAGCCTGAGATTGAGCTGAAACACGTGTGAGAGAAATTGGATTACGTAACCCGGTGTAGAGTTGCTGTGATTATGTGCAGGGAACTGGACCCTGTGATGGTATTCAGGAGGAAAGCAGCTGTACGCCAGGTTATTCAGACCTCACAGAGACTGTTCTCAGATCAGTTAGAGGGTGATTAAAAAATGTTCTGATCGCTGTGAGGAATTTGGACCACACATTAAAGCAGACACCTGAGAGAGGAGCCGGGTACATTCAGTGCAACCTGCTGGTTTCTCTTCCACTCTGGCCGGCTGTGCTGTGTAACCACTGATACGTCTGTGTGTACCCAGGCGACCGCACGACTAATTTAAATATCCTCAACTGTCACTAACACCCTGTTTACCATGCAAACTATTTGTTATCTTCATATCTGCTTGACGGACGCCAATAAAGCGTGATGGAAGGCCGTGTTGGACTTTGTCCTGTGAGGATATGTTCCTCTGACTCTGTAGACATCATACTACGTCACACATACGCGGCTCAATAAGTCTTTTCCAAGCAAAGTTTAAGGCTAAGCTAAGTTTGCTAGCTAGTATGGTCTCAGTTTTTTTTTACAAAATATAGCAAACTACTTCCAGCATTCAGGTGACTTTTCTCGCATGTTGTGCCACCATGGTAGGCCAGTTTCAAACTACATCTTTGGCACACTGCCTTTGTCTTCACTTAATTTAAAGTGATCCCACACAGCTGAAGTCTTCGGCATTTTGTCTTCCCTTTAACGACCAAGGTGAACTGAAGTGTGACGTTTACTGACCGCTGTGAGGATAGGAATATCAGGTACACAAAAGAAAAAGAAACAAGACACAAATACTCAAATCCCAAAATTGATTGCCTACCCGACGAATGAATATTTGGGTCCAGCCTCAGTGCAAACATTTGTATTTCTGCTAACAGTTTGTGGGAGAATCTTTAAGATGCTTAAAATCCCTTTTAATCTGTAAAACCTCAGCTGAAAGAAATGTCCGACAACAAACTGTAATAAAAATTACATTTTTAAAAATGTATTTAAATCGTGTCAGAAATATAAAAAAAACATGTTTGTGTATTGTTGTTTTGCTTCTTTAAATGCTAAATGCTCAAAAATGTAAATCCAGATGGAATTGTGAGTTCTGCCATTTTTATATTTTATTTTATATTCTCAGATATCTTGTGTTGTTCTTTTTTCCTGTGTCATTGGTGTTTACAGTTTAGCGAACAAGATGTAAAGGTCACTGGATTAAAGTGAACGTGTCTGTGACGTGTTTCCATGCAGCTCATCTCTCTCTCTCTCTCTCTCTCCCTCCCTCCCTCCCTGCAGGTACTGACATCTCGGTCGCCGAGGAGGTCGCCATCAAGTTGGAATGTGTGAAGACCAAACACCCACAGCTCCACATAGAGAGCAAAATCTACAAGATGATGCAGGGCGGAGGTACTTTAGTCACTCATTTACATGGAAACGTGTGTTAAATCGGTGTGAGAGGTTTTGTTCATGCCGAGTCATCTACAGTCAGGACTCCAGTGACCCCTCTGAGCAGGCTTAAGAAGCAGTTTATAAAGTGGCTGGGATTTGACCTCTGATCCCCTTCTTTAGGTCAACAAATGCATGATGTCTTTGATGAGGAATCATAGCAACACACTTAATGACAGTTGCGTCAAACTGAATTCCTACATTATGTTGCAGGTTATGAAGTCTAACTAGCGCTGAAGGAGGTCATCTGGTGTTCAGGCTCTGAGGTGATTTTCAAGGAGGTCTTCTTGAAGGCTTTTAGTCATAATCCCCAAAAATTGAACGGGTCACAGATTTAAGGAGTCCCTGAAAAAGTATCACAGCTCATGCTTCAGATCATGCTTTGGGCGGCTGTGGCTCAGTTGGTAGAGTCGGTCGTCTCTCAACCGGAAGGTTGGGGGTTCGATCCCCAGCTCCTGCACCAACATGTCCGATGTGTCCTTGGGCAAGACGCTTAACCCAGAATTGCTCCCTCGTCAGTGGTGTATGAATGAGATTAGTTACTTCTGATGGTGACTTTGCATGCGGTGTAAAAAAGCGCTTTGAATGGTCAGAAGACTAGAAAAATGCGTTACAGTCCAGTCCATTTACCATTTAAAGAAACTTCCCAGACAGAGCTGAGTCTGTAGATGGCATGCTGAACTGTGAACATGCCCACAGGCTTCAAACACGGGAGACATGAGAGAGAACCTGTCACCCTGAGCGTGTCTGTGGCGTCTGGAGGTTAGCGTCGCTGTAGGGCCCTAAAACAAGACGCTCAGTAGTTTGTGCACAGAGTTGATAAAACTGAAAACACATTTAACTAAGATTTGAACTTGTTTCCCTTCCCGTGCTGGTGAATAATTTCTGACCTTACATAGTGAGGTCTGATTTAAAGCCGACTGTGGAGCGCACTGAGCGTGTGCAGGAGACGGTTAGTCTCTGTCAGCACGACTGTGCACACACATGCGTTTGTATTTTTGTTCCAGCATGGAGGATTTATTAGGGCACAGTGACTGACCCAGACTGTGGGATGTATTTGCGTTTGTACGTATATAAATAGCTGATGCAGAGAGAGAGAGAGGTGCTGAGCAGCGCTGAGCAGCAGCTTTTTGTCGCTGTCTGCCTGTAGAAGGAAATGCCAGATGGCTTCTTCGCCTCGGCAGTGTCAGCCAATTACCAGCTACTACTAAACCAGCTGGCCTCTGCCTTCACACCCTCCCCCCTGTGTGTGTGCATGTGTGTCTGTATGTGGAGGGTGCATAGACACCGTGCAGGACAGCGCCATTTCTGTTCTCTGCAGAAGAGTTGCACAAGAATAAACGAGACACATCAGCCAACTTCTCTAAATTATGAAGCAGAATTTTCTCTTCAGTAATTCAGCTGCACACTTTAAGTAGACAAACGTGTTCTAGGATTGATACTAAGTCTGTGTCACTACACACACTTTTCTTCATAGCTTAACAAAGTTTATAACGTGAGGATTTCATCTTTAATTAAATCACATGTTCACATTTTAGAGATTCAACAAAGGTCGGTCTTTAACGCTTTATGTCAAACATTTTGCACATCTTCAGTTTGAGCCAGAAAAACACTGACAGAGCTAATGTTGCTAACTCATATCTACCAATCATAACATGTTTTATAATAACTGAGAAGTTAAATTAGGGAACCCCATCAGCTGTTCTCCTGCAGCGTTTGGAGTCGATTCAGATTTCAGTTTTTTTTTCTTTTTATTACTCCTGAGTTTGAAGCCTTTGAGGAAATTCATGAATTGCAGCTGTTTGCTATGCTTTTTTATTTTATTTTGGGACGTACTAAATATAAACGCTCCCCACTCTCCTCTCGTGCAGTGGGCATTCCTACGATAAAGTGGTGCGGGGCGGAGGGCGACTACAACGTGATGGTGATGGAGCTGCTGGGCCCGAGTCTGGAGGATCTGTTCAACTTCTGCTCGCGCAAGTTCAGCCTGAAGACGGTGCTGCTGCTCGCCGACCAGATGGTGAGGAGGGGAAACCCGTTACTCCACAGACCCTTGTTGATTGTGTCTTATTTTTTGTTGGTAATCTGTATCAAACAAGTAATGTGTTATGCCTCCTCCAAGGGAGAGGGGAAAAAGAGAATGCATACATGCAAAAAATGTTAGCCTCTTTGTGTATGTTCCAATGTCTCCATGTTTGTCTAATAATGCTGAATGAACAACCTGTCGCGTCCTTTGCTCACAGATCAGCCGTATTGAATACATCCACTCCAAGAACTTCATCCACAGAGACGTGAAGCCCGACAACTTCCTCATGGGGCTCGGCAAGAAGGGCAACCTGGTTTACATCATCGACTTCGGCCTCGCCAAGAAATACCGCGACGCCCGAACGCATCAGCACATCCCGTACCGCGAGAACAAGAACCTGACCGGCACCGCCCGCTACGCCTCCATAAACACACATCTGGGCATCGGTAAGACCCTCAAAAATCTTTTTGGTGAAACAGATAAACCCCGCCTCCATCCTCCTGTGGTCTGACTCTCTCTCTCTCGCTCTCTCTCTCTCTCTCTACAGAGCAGTCCAGACGAGACGACCTGGAGTCTCTGGGTTACGTCCTCATGTACTTCAACCTCGGCTCTCTGCCCTGGCAAGGCCTCAAAGCCGCCACCAAGAGGCAGAAATACGAACGCATCAGTGAGAAGAAAATGTCCACGCCCATCGAGGTCCTCTGCAAAGGCTACCCATGTACGTTTAACCTCTTCCAGTTGATCTGTAATGTTCTTCTCTAAATGACAGAATCTCTTTATCTGTGAGAGTTACAAAGCTGCAGAGAGTGTTTTTTGTAAACGTCTGTCCTCCTCGTGTCCTCACAGCGGAGTTTGCCACCTACCTGAACTTCTGTCGCTCTCTGCGGTTCGACGACAAACCTGACTACTCGTACCTCCGTCAGCTCTTCAGGAACCTCTTCCACCGACAGGGCTTCTCCTACGACTACGTGTTCGACTGGAACATGCTCAAATTTGTGAGTTATGTCGTCACTTTGAAGAGATTTACTTCAAGATTCAGCTTGAAAAAAAAGAATGAACAGTCTCAAACTAGATCTGGAGGATTTAATTCTTTAAATCTGCAGCTGGAACAGAAACTTTCTTACATCAACTGCTGCTCACATGTTCCTGAGAGACAATCTTCTAACCGTGTGTTCATGTTTTTCAGGGCGCCAACAGGGCCGTGGAGGACGCCGAGCGGGAGCGTCGTGAGCGAGAGGAGAGGCTGAGGCACGGCAGGAATCCCGCGGCTCGGGGCATGGCTTCGGCCTCAGGGAGAGCAAGAGCCACTCAGGAAGTTGCAGCCCCCTCCCCCCTCAACCCTGCCTCACACACAGGTCAGCACACAGACACAAGTTATCCTGTGCTCGTATTGATGTAATCCATCAGCTGGACGCCGTTATGTCTCTCTCTTCCACAAGATTTAAGGCATACCTGCAGAATGAGAAAAGCTCCCGATTGGTCCGTTATCGTCGACGTGGCTTTTTTTCTTCCTCTTCAGATTTTGAAGGGAAAGAACTCTGTTGTCTTTGTGTGAAATTATTAATATTTGTTTAATGCCGCGGCTCAAATTCAAGTGAGATGGAGCGACGTAGAAACATGAAACTTTGCACAGCGACTGTAAATGATGTGAAGAAATATGAACCCAATGGGCCAGATGGTGGCGCTGCAATTAAGTAAAAGATCGATTTTTGAAAGGCCACGCCCCTCATACTCTCAATTGCATCCAATTTTTTTAATTTGACACAAAGGTCCAGCTCATGTTAGTCTACAAAAAAGCCTCTTTGACCATCAAAGTCTGCCATGATGGATCTTCCACCATTTTGGATTTTATGTAAATCACATTTTGACTTTGACTTTGATGTGGTTGCTCATTGGATGAAGCTCATTTAATAGTTGTTGAGATGTAGTTGATGTCTTGTTTAGTTTTCAAGTGATCGATACACTTTGGAAGGGGCGGAGCTTATCAGAGAGAATGACCATAAAGTTTGAGAGACAGAGCAGGGATGACATGCAGAAGGAGCTATAGCTATAGGTCGAACCTGGGCCGCCCGTCTGGAGCACTACAGCCTCCGCACATGGGGTGCTTGCACTAACCACTAGGTCACCGGTGCCCCCTAACAAAGCATGAACCATAGAGGGCACATAAAACACCAAAATGTGTTCTCCAAAAATGGGTAGTCAGATTTTCACCAAAACTGGTGTGCATGCTCGGGGGATGAGTGTTTATAAAATCTTTCAAAGTGTCATGTTGATTGATGAAAGTGGGCGTGGCCTATCAAATATCTGCCAGTAACTCGAGATGCCTTCGAACAGTCCTGATCAGGAGTGACTGGAGAGCATTCCCAACATTCCCGAGCATACACACTGTTTTGTCAAAACTTAGGAAAACTAATTCCTCTGGGGGGGGAAAAAAAACTAACATTAAGGAGAAAAGCGAGGCTGAAACTTTGCAACCCCTATCCAGCAGGGGCAGCAGGCAGTCAGACGGCTGTGGTGCCACTGCGATTGCGGCTCGAGGAAGAGCCGCAAAGCAGCTCTCAGTGAAACAGCAACTAATTTACAAAGTAGCAGCTCCTGCAGAGTCTCTCTCTGCATCTCAGCAAACACTCAGAAACAGAAGGAAGAGGAGTCGGCTACAAACCTCAAAACTTCACCAAAAAGACACTACTGGTACGTTTGGTATGTTTGAATGCTGTTGATGTAGTCATGTGTTCATTCATACCAGTTAGCCTCTATTGTTCAATTTATTGGAGGCTGAGATTTGATTGACCTTGTTTAGAATTAATATGGCTGTGTGGAGTTAAATTCTGCCCATAATGTTTTCTTTCATTAAAGGAGCAGTATGTAACTCTGACACCTAGTGTCTAAAATGGGTACTGCAGTCTAAATTCTAAACATCGTAGAGAGCTGTCTCTTCCCCCCCCCTCCTCTCTAGAGTCGATGCTCACACAGATTGCCATGTGGTGGACTCTTAAAAGCGCCTACCTTCTCTGGTCCAAACAAATCCAGAGCATTCAGGACCAGAATCTAAAGTTAGAAGGAGGACATACTGGCTGCTGCATTGTTGTCAGAGAAGGGAGGAAAAATTTCAATCGCATCTGTTCGCTTCCAGTGTGTGATGGTGGCAGCTACACTCGTGGTCATGATGATCCGTGTGTCAGCATTTTATATCGGTTGCACCGGTGAGTTAAATGCAGCCAACTTTTTAGATGAAAAAAGGGCATTAAGAGTGCGTCTTCTACAGCACTGAGTTTTATTTAAATCTGTGGAAGGGTGGATGAATGGATCACGGCGGGAGCAGATATTAAAAAGCTGCAGGCTTTGTGACGACAAAAAGCTAGGCTGTGATTGGTCTTCCTCTGTTTTTTTTAAACAACCGTAAAAGTGACATTTTTCAGCGTGTTGAGGATTGAAACCTGCTCGTCGTCGCCCTCTGCGTAATACAAAAGGACCTGAACCCACTTATCTGCGCTTTGAGGTAATCATGTTAACCTCCTTTTTTTTTCTCTCAGGTTTGGAGAAGGAGAGGAAGGTGAGCATGCGTCTTCATCGTGGAGCACCGGTCAACATCTCCTCCTCAGACCTGACGGGACGACAGGACTCCCGCATGTCCTCACAGGTAACACACACACACACACACACACACACACACACACACACACACACACACACACACACACACACACACACACACTGTGTACTCTGACATCCTGAGACATTTGAGTCATCGACTGTAAGATTCTGCAAACACTCCTGGTATCCTGCACAGTCAGCATTTACAAAACTACAATTAGATTAATGTTTACATTATTTCCCATCATGCTCTTGGTGGAAATTCACAATAAAAACATAAAACAATGACACACAGACAGCTTGAGGACCTCGTCAGTGCAGTTATTTGTGTTTCTTTGTTGTTATCGAGGATGTAAGTTCAGCTGGTCTACCGTCCCGTCCACTTTTTTTTATATCGTACATTTTAAATAACGACACCGTTTACCAAAAGTCCTGCTCAGTGGGGGTAAAACAGCAGACATACAAACACATAAAAGTCAATAAAACAAAACATAAAAGGCGCCTAAGAATATAAAAACAGACTTAAAATTGAGCTATGAGTAAATCATCCGTGCTCTGTTGTCTTCAAATGTTCCTTTTTAAAGAGGAAATGCATCACAGTACATTCAGATCCAGGCTGCCCAAAGGACAAATCACTTCCTCTTTCTCCTGCCAAATGTTTCCTTGTTCCGTTTTTCTCGCTGACATGAAGCAACCGAAGAGCAGGAGTCGTTCTGTAAGAGTAGAAGTTATGAGGGTAATAGGAATAAGAATCCCCTTTATTTATTTATTTATCGAGCATGTGACTAAACCAGAGTGAGAAGTGCTTCACAAAGGCAAAAACATCAAACAGTTTAAAGTCTAATAATCATCAGGTTCTGATATTAAATCGATCTGAGTATTGTGTCGATGAAATGTGAAATATTTTAAAGGTACAGTCATAAATAAAACCGCTGTTGCCTTCTTGTAAACAAAGCTAAAGATCAGGGAGGGTTTGAGCTCTGCCCTGCAGCTGTCTGCTCTTTAAAGGCTTCATTAAGTCCTTTGTTCTCCTCCTGCTTGTAGACGTGATGCTCCCCCGTGAGGTCAGAGAGGGTAACGCACGCAGACCAAGTCTAAAAAATACAAGTTTGTCTTTGAGGAAACTCTCAACAGCCTCAAAATAATCAACTAAAATAAATGTTATTTTCTGTTTATGAGGGAGACAGTGAGCCTTGATTTGATATTACACATTCTTACATTATGCTGCCGGTTAAAATTAAGTGGCTTGTTAAAATAACAGTGACCGGTCAATTTTTTTTTTTAATCCGCCTGTCACAGGTGCAGGATGACACCTTTTAATGAGAATATTTAAGTCTTTGTATCAATGCTATGTGTAGTTGAAGAGAATCTCAATGTGAAGAACATACTGGAGAACAGGAAACATGCAGCAGCAGGTTGATTAGAGCACAGAGATGGTAGAGGTGGCGTGCAGACAGTCTATGGTCGTGCAGTGATCACAGGGAATAAAGGTCACCACCCCCTCCCACTGGCTCCAGGTGAATTCTCCTGATTATATCCTGCTGTGTTCTCACATCAGCTCACAGTCTGAACTTTATTCTTTATTTCCTCCTCTGCAGGCTCTGTCCCGGGTCACACCGAGCGGCCTCCAGTCTGCGGCTCCACGGTGAAACCCCTCCCCCTTTCTTCACCTGTGCACCATGGAGGCCTCAACACGCACCACCTGCAGCACACACACACACACACACACACACACACTCACACTCAGACACACACACACACACACAGAGGACGACCACCAACTGATGCACGAGAGTTCGGCTGCGCTCTCGTTCCCTTCACAGCGGAGTGTGTGTGTGTCTGTGTGACAGAGAGAGAGAGAGAGAGAGAGAGAGAGACGGGCGGGTGGAGCACACTCTGGTTGCCTTAACAACGTCGGCAAAGTAGCAGCCACATCCTCCCTCCTTCCTACCCCCTCGCCCCCCGTGGAAGAAACACTCCCCCCTCCTCCTCCTCTTCTTTAATGTTGATGAAGCCATGGATCCTCTGGCGTCTTTTTCTTTTCTTTTTTTTTACTTTGATTTTACTTATTTTAGTTCTTTAGCATTAACGCTCCTCTGGTCGTTCTTCACAGGAGATTGGAGAGTCAGCTGATGGGAAAACGTGTGTGGGACGTTTTTTTATTTTTAACAATGAGAGCATGAAGACGCGTGATGGGCGTGTCTGAGGACGAGGCCTGAGGGTCCTGTTTTGTGTCCTGAGAGTCGCCACAGCTCTTTGTTTGTAGGTTCAAATGTGAAGCTAGGATAACCTGGTTGTTTTTAAAAATGGGACAAAATGTCTTTTTAAAAAGCTCCCACAGAACGAGATTCTTTTTGTCCTCCTCAGGATGCCGTAGTCCATCCAACAGCAGGTTTTTCTTTCTGTGGCTGCCGCGTGCTGCTTTGGGAAAAGCTGTAAATGGAAAACAGTGAAATACTTTTCGGGGGTCGATGTGTCGCACTGAATGGATGAGATGTTGTTTTTGAATCGGTGCTTAGTGACGTGGCTTTTGTGTGCGTGTTTGTGTGGTTCTGTCGTAGGCGCGGGGGGGGGGGCGGGCGGGTGAGTGGGTGAACATGTTCAGGAGAATTTTGTTTTTTAAAAGTTTTCTTTTAACTCTTTTGCCTCCCAAATCTCACTCCAGACCATCCGACTCCCGGCTCTCATGTCGGGCTCAGACTTACTGACACTTCTTCTACCTGGACCTCACTGACGTCTGCCCCCCCCCCCCCCCCCCCCCCCCCCCCGAATAATTAACTGCTTAGGTCGTGAACTCATTGTTTTGATCCCTGCTCCAGTTTAGTTCACATTCACATACTCACCTTTTCTTTGTCCGTCGTTGCAGACTGAGTCCAGGTGGAAGGGGGGACAGGTGTGTTTGAGGAAGTTTTTTGGAGTCTTACAGTCTTGAGTGTCGTCTTAATAAAGGAGGTCTGATCGGAGGCTACTCGCGTCCCTCGGTGGCCGAGCTGACTGCTGAACCCTGCAGGTTTTGGACGTAGATCTTTGTGGTAGGCTGGTTTGCTAACTCCGTTTTTCTGTAGTTAAAGTAAAAAGTGGGAGGGGTCTGTAGTGGTAACTTGTACATGTTTGTTCTCTTGTTGTGTATAGGATGTGCCTGCTATCTTTAACAGGATGACAATGACAGTGTGTGGGGGAGGGAGGGGGGGGGGGACTGGGAACGCCTCACTCTGTTTTGTTTATTTGTATTCTTCTTCACCTGTGGGCTTGAAGACGCGATGGATTAACTGTTTGTCACTGATGATTAATGCGAGTTCACTTCACACGGAGAGACGACCTTCTAACTGCTTCTCTTCAGTTCTTCATTTGTTTTGTTTTTCTTCACTTCCTGTTCCTGTTTTTTTTTTCTTTCTTTTTTTTAACTGTGCAGTGGAGATGTCCGCTTGTGTCCCACAATGCATCTCTCACTTTGGATTCATGGGAAGTCTTTTCTTTCCTCTCCCTCCTTGAAACTATTGCTCCTTATTTGTAATGCCACTGTATTTGTGTATTTTAAAACTGTAAATAAATTAATAAGTACTTGTATGTGTTGCCTTTTTTTGGGGGGGGGTTTGAGTTCTGTAGTTTTTCTACTTCCTGGAGGCGTCCATGTTGCTTTAACAACCTCGAAGGTGCTCGACTCGGATGTGACCTCATTCCAAGCTCCCACATCAAACATCCGAGGTAAAAGGAACAAGAGAGAATATGTGACCTTTAAATTATAATTCAAAGCTGATGAAAATATAAATTGTACAATCCCTTCTTTGATAAACATTCTTACTCAGCTTTAGTATTTAGTAAAGTCTGAAGTTCATCAAGTTTCTGGCTGCAAAATGCTGGATGAACTTTTTTCCTTACAGCAGTGACACAGTCTGACCACTGGGGGGCGCTGTGGGTCAACCTGAGCACCTGCATGCTGCTGCTCGTTGAGGACAGTTACACAACTGTTCCAGCCTGCAGGCTGTGCAGAGGGATGGACATGCACAGTGACAAACTGAGCAACCACAGAGGACAGAAGAAGATTTTACATGATGGTTAATTTCTTTAGACTAAACTAGAGAATCTGTAGAATATGTCCAGGATGTAACACCTGCGTACGAGGCAGCACGGGGACAGTCGACGTCAGAGAACCTCAGACTCCTCCCCTCAGTAACCACAGGACAGGAGTTTATTTATACACTCATTATGAACACTGTCAGGCGAAGATTCACAGGAAACACACCACCCTCCTCCTCCTTTAACATCTTCTGATCAATGATTTTACATCACAGGAGTTCATTACACCCCCCCCCCTCCTGCCCCTTCTCCCCCTCCTATGACACAGCTTCTGATGGACAATGTTACATCACAGGAGATTATAAAACGATTATAAGAAGTGTGGTTTTCTACCATCTTGACATTGTGGAGCCAAAAGTGGCCATATTTGGTGACATGGTAGATGCATGTTGCTCAGCTTTACTCTGGTTAAAAGGTTAATTATTGAGGTAGTGACTTGTCAATCACAGGGAGCCCCGCCCTCATTCCTCTTCTGCTTTCATGCTTGCAGAAAACTCCTGAAGTTTTCAAAGTCTCCTGCTGTGAGGTGCATGTGTGAACAACCAGATCAGTAGGATTTCAGGGGAAGTCCTGATTGAGACCTTCAACTAATCAGGAAAATGTTTACTGAGGAAATAAATTATCTGATCAGTAGGGACATTTTCACTTCTTTTTGTAACCAATGGAGTCGCCCCCTGCTGGACATAAGAAAGAATGCAGGTCGTTGCTCCCCCTCACTGTTCTGCGGATTGTGGTCAGTAAATTGGGGGCATTAGGACCCTGCAGCCTGTGCTCTCTGTGCCCTACTGGCGGTCTGCAGGCAGACGTGCGGGCAGGAACGCTCCGGTGCTGAGGCAGGAGGAGGAGGAGCTGGAGGAGGAGACGGATCAGCAGCATCACCGGGAAGACACTCAACAGTTTGTCAGCGCGTGCTGTTCTAGCTGCTGACATCACTGCTCCTCTTTTGCTCACAGGTGAGACTGATGAGAATAAACCAGGAGAGCGCGTGTCACATCCATATCTAAGAAGTGGGACCTCCTGATGTCATATCGCGGGATTTGTAGTTTTTAATGCGCGTTTTTGCTCCCACGATGGATCCAGCGTGACGTCCACGTCGTGACAGAAGGTGTGAAGAGGTGACCCGACAAGAGCAGGTGAAGTCTGAGTGTGTGTGTGTGTGTGTGTGTGTGTGTGTGTGTGTGTGTGTGTGTGTGTGTGTGTGTGTGTGTGTGTGTGTGTGTGTGTGTGTGTGTGTGTGTGTGTGTGTGTGTGTGTGTGTGTTTAACATGGAACAAGCTAGGACTGCATGTTTGAGTATTCAAACCTTTTACTGTCAATTATTTACTCATGATCAGTTTTCTCTATTTAGACATGAACGATGAAGTGGGAAATAATTCCAACACATTTTAATGCAAAAGATTAAATAAAACTTATTTCTATAATATTATTTAAAAGATAACACTCTTTATTGTATACGCTCAGCTGCATCATTACTTCACAGTTTGTTGGCACAATATTAAATAACTGTTTTTTTAAATACATGAATCCAACAGACTGTTTTAAATTTCAAGAGAGGAAAGTGGAGTCAGGAATCAGAGAGAGATAGAGAGAGAGAGAGAGAGAGACAGGGTGGAATAACATGCAGAAAAAGAGCGTCAGATCAGACTCAAACCCGGGCCGGAGGACTATAGCCTACGTACATTAGGCACCGGTCAGAGTTACATACTACTCCTTTAACTGACACAAAACCACAAACACTGCCCAGAGGTTAAAGGTCAGGGACTGAATGAGCTGAGGGGACAACTAGCAGACAGCTAGCAGCTCCCACCTGTCACTCAAAGAGGCCACGCCCCCTAATTCTGCATCCCTTTAAACCTTAATATAATGTAAACAGGTGAGTTGTATAAACATTCAGCCCGTACAGTTGAAGAGAGAAATGAGCTCTAGAGACTCAAACTGTTTTTGTACCAGGATGTAAACATGTTTATTTTAACATAGAGCTCTATGGAGACTGACTCACTGCAGGAGACAGACTCTAGTGGACACTGGGGGAACTGCAGCTTGTGTTCGCTTTTTGCATGTGCATCATTCTCCCTCATAGTTAGATTCCTTAATTCAACAAATTGTGCCCTGAAATCCCCTCTCTCTTTTTTAAAATTCAACAATGCTTTTAAAATGTCATCAGTGAATTCTGAGAACATTTGAGCACTTTGGATCGCTGCTGTCTGCTTTCAAACGTCACAGAGCGTATACCTGGGATGTTTGCTGATGAGCAGTCAGTCTGATTTTAAGGCACAGGATGTAACTTTAAGAGTCTGTCCTTCAAGGAGACTCAGAGGACATGTTTTGTTATGAAAGCAGATGTTACAGTCACACAATGACTTCAGGATATTTCTGTGTGGCTGTGTAATAATGCAGCATATTTCCCCAGAGACAAACACACAAACACAGGCGGCTCTGGTGGTCGATTGTTTTTTTTCTGAGGCGGGTCACGTCAGTGTCGTGTTACCCGGAGACTCTGGATTCCTGGCAGTTTTTTTTTTTTTCTTTTGGCCTGAGCCCAGTCTGCATTTTTTACCACACAGCTTGTCCCTTCAGCTCCTCTACAGGTTATAAATCAGCTGATGGAGCAAACAGACGCTGAGTATTTTTAGTGCTTTGCTTAGATGCAGAGAGAAAAACGTCTCATCTGACTCAACGATTACAGAAAGTGTCCAACATAAAAACATCCCGACCAGCTTTGCACATGAAGACAAAGACACACATAGATTCTGCTTGTGTTGAAGTGTTAATGGGAGAGTAAAAGAGAGACGCAGCGGAGCTATGAATCAGGGAGGCCCGTTACAAAGCATGATGGGATACAGTTAATGTTGGATCCACGCTGGCTGGTAGAGAAGGAAAACGTTACACTCAGTATCTGGATTCTGCAGACTGAGCCTTTAAATGAAATCAAATCTGTAGTTATGAAAAATGTTATGCCTTAATTTAAGTATTTTTTTAAACACACACTGTGAGGACATTTTGTGCTTTTTTGTTATAGTTACAATTACAAATTTCAATTAAAAAACTGCAGGAAAAAAAGATCTGACATAAAAACTAAAGTCACTGCACTCAACATTTTTTTTAAATGAAAATCACAAAAATAATTCAGTTGAGCTGCACGTCATGTCTGGACCCTAGAAGAAACCTTAAACCAGTTTAGAGGCACTGCTTGTCAACAGGCCATGCAGGAAACTTCTTGGGGCCCCAGGTCAGTAGGGGGGCCCCCAAGGACTGATGAACTTAAAAACCACAGCAGTGGCTCAAAATGTGCAACATCTGTAATGACAGTAGGAAACCTTCCTAAAGGGGCACCATCTCCCCAACGGTATATTTAAAAAAAAAAATTATTTAAAATGTATTTAATCAGGAGAACCTCATTAAGATTAAGAATCTCATTGGCAACAGTGTCCTGGCCAAGAGGGGCAGCAGCACAACAAAAAGTTACAGACATAAAACACAGAGTAATTACAAACACAGTTTAACATGTCCTGAGTCACAGAGCAGAAATTCATCAGTCAAAGCATCTACATCCTGAAGCTTCTTCCTCACACACCTTCAAACTACTTTTTAAATGATCACTGGTTATGTCATCAATATCGGACATAAAGCCGCACAGATGGAGTCTCTGTTTCCAATCCAGGAAGTGAAAATGATATATTTTATAATTATATTAAAGATCATTTAAAAACACTAATCTACTTTCACTAACTGTGTTATTTGGGATCGGTCTAATTACTGGTGAACTTCGACAGAAACTCTTAACGGCTTGTCGTCATGAATCTTTCTCCTGCAGCTTCTCCGCCTGCCTCCGTTAAACTCAGCCGCAGTGCATCATGGGAGGCGTGGCGGTGGACTCGGGTGACGGGGCGGTGAAGGCTCCAGACGGCGGGTGGGGCTGGGCGGTGCTGGCCGGGTGTTTTGTCATCACGGGTTTCTCGTACGCCTTCCCCAAAGCTGTCAGCGTGTTCTTCAAAGAGCTGATCAGAGAGTTCGGGGTCGGGTACAGCGACACGGCGTGGATCTCCTCCATCCTGCTCGCCATGCTCTACGGCACAGGTATATAAAACCTACAGGACGTGGAGTATGATCAAACCCTGTGTATTCAAACCGTGCTCGCCCTCTGCAGGTCCTCTCTGCAGCGTGCTGGTCAATCGGTTCGGCTGTCGCCCGGTCATGATGGTCGGTGGTCTCTTCGCCTCTCTGGGGATGATCCTGGCTTCTTTCTCCACCAGCATCATCCACATCTACCTGTCCACAGGTGTCATCACAGGTACAGAATCCACAAACTCTCAAGCTAAAATCTGCAGAACTTTCTGGAAAAATGTTTGAAGTTTTCCGCCTCGCTGTCTTTGCACAATCCTCCACGATATAAAAAATGTAACCCTCATGCGTCACTATGGACATTTTTGTCCATTTCCAAATGTTTCA